>NC_138772.1:244727525-244877525 GCF_965119305.1 Pelophylax lessonae
ATTTTAACTAAAAAATAATTTTCAGGCCATTGGAGCCCAAATGGCCGGTTTTAGACAAATCTTGTCTATGGGAACTGGATGGTGCCTGTGATCCAATTGACTTGCGGGTTATGTGCTTGCAACCACGGTAATCCCAGGATAATGGGAAATAAGGAGGATGTGATAACATCCAGGCTAATCAGTTCCTTATGGCCGGAGGAGGAGACCATAGGAAGGGGAAAAGTTTCTTGGGTCACGGGCCCGGATTTGATGTGGGAACCATCAGCCAGGAAGATGGTGAGGTCCTGAGTCTTGAGCCGGAGAGATACGCCATGTTGCAGGGCGAACGAGCGATCAATGAAACAACGGCAGGCTCCCAAGTCAATGATTGCAGTAACTGGGACGAGTCCTTCCGGAAGCTGTAATGACACAGGAAAGGCTAGGTGGGAGGAACTGGCAACAGATGGTGAGGCCGGCATGAACTTATGGTATTTTGCTGGGCAGGAGCGCTTATAGTGGCCAGCTTCACCGCAATACAGGCACATGTTACCCAACTGGCGACAGCGTCTCTCCTCCGGGGACAAAGCAGGCCGTATGATCCCAAGTTCTATAGGTTCAGGCGTATCTGAGGCGACTCCAGCGGGAGCGGGGTTGGTAAGAGCTGACCCAGCAGAAGAAAAGTATGCAGGATGAGCAACTCGTGGTAGCGTCCAGGCTGGTCTGAACTGCTGCGGAGATCGTTCTGCTCTGCGCTCCCGTAGCCACCGGTCGATTTGAATGGCCTGGGAAATCAAATCTTCCAAGGCGTTGGGGACACCTACCCGCGCCAGCTCGTCCTTCAGTCCTTCTGACAAGCCGAGACGGAACTGATACCGGAGTGCTGCTTTTGTTCCAGGACGTATCGGAACTGATGCGGTGGAAGTTAGTGACGTAGTGTTCTACGGGCCTGCGACCCTGCTGAAGAACATGAAGCGCAGCTTCTGCGGTGGAGGATCGCTGCGGGTCATCATAGAGCTGTGCCATGGCCTCAAAAAATGACCGTAAGGAGTTTAATGGGGGCTGTCCTCTTCAAGGAGCCGATGAACCCAGGACTGGGGTTCGCCTAGGAGCAGGGAGATAACAAACCCCAGGCAGAGTCAAGTACAGCAGTAAAGTCCCCCAACATCAGCAGGGGCACATCAGGAAGTTGAGCAATATGTGGCACGATAAGTTTAAGTACCCCTGCAGAATACGGGGGGGGCACAAGTACACACCTAAGGCTTGCTAGTTGGCAGGATAAAACAAACCGGCCCTCAGGGTCAATCACAGACTTTGAGCATAGAAACCGTACCCCCTTCTTAATCAAAATACACACCCTCTCGAATAAGTGGAGTAAACAGAGTGGAACTGGTGACTAAATACGCTAGGAGCTAGACACGGGGAAGTGGAAGGAAACATATGGGTCTCCTGCAGGCAAACCACATCTGCCTGCAGGCGTTTGATGGTGCGGAGCACCGCTGTCCTCTTTACCGGGTTGCCGAGGCCCCGCACATTCCAGGACATCACACAAATATTATCAGCCATAGTCAAAATGTAGCCATACACGGAGCGTCAGGCAACCCGGCCAGGGAGGCGAAAGAGGGCACCCATAAAGGGTGAACCCACTACACCCCATCAGCACAGCCCAGCTATATAGAGAGAGCAACAGGAGTAGTCGCCCAGCCCACACAGTACCGGTGCAGCCCCAGCATAGAGAACAGTCAATAGGAACATCCACAGCATAGGGTAAAATAATAGCAGTAGAGCGACAAAGTACATGCAGGAAAAGCAAAAATCGAACCAAAGTCCAGGACCAGAAAAAAGGCAAAAAGGGGGGAACAAAAAGGCAATACACGTCTGCCACGTGTGGGGGAAGGGACGAGTCAATAGGGCATGTCCAGTCACGACCAAGGGGGGGGAAACCGGAGAGGGACCACCGATGCAAGTGTAGTCTCCTCAAAATTAGCAACCATGTGAGAGGTAGCAACCATTAGTGCAGCAGAAGAGCTCCCATCATAACAGGAAAAGTGTGTGTAACATCAAGTGCCAAGTATAGGCAGGAGAACCGAAAGGATCCATGACCGGCCGAAAAGAGTACAAAAGTTCCAAAAAGTAGAAACGATCCTCAAAGGTCTTCTCGCCTGGGGGAAGTGGCCGCCCGCAGGGCCCCACCATTAGCATCCAGCCATTGAACAGCAGCAGAAGGCTTATCAAAAAACAACACCTCATCCCAGGCCACCACCCGGAGCCTGGAAGGGTACAGCATAGCGTATTGAACATTCAAGTCCCGCAATCTCCTCTTGACCTCTACGAATTTTGCACGCTGTTTCTGCACCACCGCAGAGTAATCGGGAAACAGGGAGATCCTTGAGTTGTCAATCTTGAGCCTCCCCTGCATTCCCCTGGCTTTAGTAATTGAGGAATTTGAAGATGAAAGTGCGTGGGGGGGGGGCTCCAGGAGGAAGAGGTCGCATAGGCACCCTATGAGCACGTTCCACCGAAAACATGGAAGTAAAGGATTCTTGCCCAAAAGTAGAGAGCAGCCATTGTTCAATGAAAGCCACAGGATCTTTACCTTCCGCCCGCTCAGGGATCCCAATTGCTCTGATATTACTCCGTCTCTGTAAGATTCCGGTACCTCCGGTACCCTTAATCACCACTTTTCTCTGTAATGCGTCCCACCTTTCTCTTCAGGTGGTACGCATATACCTTTAAGAATGATGATGTCACTGCTGAGCGCTGCAGAGCGGCTATTTCAACCGCCGGCGGTCTCACTCACATTGTTCGTTCAACCTGCCTTGTTATCCACATGCTTTCAAGCCTGTCTCTCGATCGGAACCTCCAGCTATTCCCTTTACCTGGAGCAGACCGGAACCTCGCTACTGATCCCTGTATCTCGCTACCGGACCATTGCTTATCTACTGGACTTCTCTAAACTACTAACATTACAAGTGATAAGTACCCCGCAGGGGAACCCTCCATAACCTTATTGCACTATCTACCTATGCACATTAAGGACTGTTACCACCTATCCATACTATCCTATCATCTGCACTGTTACATAGATTGCTAGCTCTTGAGCCTACTACCATCTATCATCTGTACTGCTGCATAGATTGCTAGCTCTCCTGTCTACTACTATCTATCCTTGCACTGGGTTAGTCTATCCTGTATTTGTCATCTGCTGTCCTCACCACCTGTTAGCTTACTCGATACTAACCTATCTGCATTCCTAAATACCATCTTGAACTCTCCTATACAAAACCTATCAAGTGATTACCATCATTGTCACTGTTCACACCTGTCCCTTCAGCACATCACCTTCATACTATCATATACATACTATCACTCCAGGAACATCTCATTGAGTGTGTATATATCTGTATGTTGAAGCTGACAGGCCCACGGTGATGAGTCCTGGAGAGTTGGATCTGGTATTCAACACATCTCTACATGACTACTGAGTGGAGATTTTGCAGCTGCAAATCCAGCCTATAATAAAAACGCAGGAGCGTTACAGATTGAACGAACCTTAAAAATGGATTCAGCAGAATTACCCACTCAAGTGACACAATTAACACAACAAGTAAAAGCGTTAATACTTGCTCTGACTGACGTACAAGAGAAGAATCAGACTCTGACACAGCAGGTAACCCAGCTCTCACGACTTACTGCTGTTCAGCCTCCTGAACCTAAAATAAACTCTCCTCTAGTGTTTACAGGTGATCGGAAAAAATTTAGTGAACTCAAAAACGCATGTCAATTGCTTTTTTTGTTAAAACCTCGTACATACCCCACTGATCAAATAAAAGTCTGTACCGTTATTTCATACTTGACTGGTGATCCACGGGCCTGGGCAGACTCTCTCTTTGAGAATAATGATCAGATTCTCAACACCTATTCCTTATTCCTAGCGGAACTCGCTAGTTTATACGATGACCCCAATAGGCAGAGTACTGCTGATATTCAGTTGAGGGCCTTAAAACAAGGAAGGAGACCTGTAGAAGACTTTGTATCTGAGTTCAAAAGATGGACCCTGGATTCAGGGTGGAATGACACATCTTTGCGAACTCAATTCAGACTCGGGTTATCGGAAGCTGTTAAAGACAAGCTCGCCCGAGCAGATTTACCTGGCTCTTTGGAGGCCTTGATACAACTTAGTATCAACATCGACAGACGACTGCGAGAAAGAAGGGCTGAAAAGATGGCTATGCCATTGTCTAGTCCTTCTCAGATTTCGGCCGTTGACCCTACTCCCATGGATGTAGGAACCATACGCCCACCTTTAACGACTACTGAACGAGCTAGAAGAACATCCAGAAATCTCTGCATGTACTGCGCATCCTCGGATCATTTGATAAGCACCTGTCCCCTTATCCGCAAAAAAGAGGGTGAGTGTTCACATGTCTTGCTGGGAGGATTAACGACTTCCTTTTCTAACCCCTATCTTTTTGTTCATTTAATATTACAATGGGACCAAACTAGTATCACCACCAAGGCTATGGTTGACACTGGATCTTGTGGAAACTATATTGATACACGCTTTGTTACCTTAAATAAAATACCTATTATTTCAAAATCTAAGCCTGTTTCTGTTAGTTTCATTAATGGTATTCCACTGTCTTCTTGTCCAATTACCAACCAGACACAGGCACTCCTTGCCACTACCAACGAATCACATGTGGAGACCATCACCTTTGACATACTATCCACACCCCATTTTTACTATTATTTTGGGACTTCCCTGGTTACACACACACAAACCAATCATAGATTGGAAAAAACGGACTTTGGTTTTCCCTTCTCACTATTGTGAGAATATGTGTAACCTCCCATCTGCGCATAGTAGGGGGTATGTAGAGTTTGTCATAGTAGGGGGTATGTAGAGTTTGTTTCTCGGGCGAGCTCGTCTTTAACAGCTTCCGATAACCCGAGTCTGAATTGAGTTCGCAAAGATGTGTCATTCCACCCTGAATCAAGGGTCCATCTTTTGAACTCAGATACAAAGTCTTCTACAGGTCTCCTTCCTTGTTTTAAGGCACTCAACTGAATATCAGCAGTACAGTATTGGGGTCATCGTATAAACTGGCGAGTTCCGCTAGGAATAAGGAATAGGTGTTGAGAATCTGATCATTATTCTCAAAGAGAGAGTCTGCCCAGGCCCGTGGATCACCCGTCAAGTATGAAATAACGGTACAGACTTTTATTTGATCAGTGGGGTATGTACGAGGTTTTAACAAAAAAAGCAATTGACATGCGTTTTTGAATTCACTAAATTTTTTCCGATCACCTGTAAACGCTAGAGGAGAGTTTATTTTAGGTTCAGGAGGCTGAACAGCAGTAAGTCGTGAGAGCTGGGTTACCTGCTGTGTCAGAGTCTGATTCTTTTCTTGTACGTCAGTCAGAGCAAGTATTAACGCTTTTACTTGTTGTGTTAATTGTGTCACTTGAGTGGGTAATTCTGCTGAATCCATTTTTAAGGTTTGTTCAATCTGTAACGCTCCTGCGTTTTTTATTATAGGCTGGATTTGCAGCTGCAAAATCTCCACTCAGTAGTCATGAGATGTGAGATGTGTTGAATACCAGATCCAACTCTCCAGGACTCATCACCGTGGGCCTGTCAGCTTCAACATACAGATATATACACACTCAATGAGATGTTCCTGGAGTGATAGTATGTATATGATAGTATGAAGGTGATGTGCTGAAGGGACAGGTGTGAATAGTGACAAGGATGGTAATCACTTGATAGGTTTTGTATAGGAGAGTTCAAGATGGTATTTAGGAATGCAGATAGGTTAGTATCGAGTAAGCTAACAGGTGGTGAGGACAGCAGATGACAAATACAGGATAGACTAACCCAGTGCAAGGATAGATAGTAGTAGACAGGAGAGCTAGCAATCTATGCAGCAGTGCAGATGATAGATGGTAGTAGGCTCAAGAGCTAGCAATCTATGTAACAGTGCAGATGATAGGATAGTATGGATAGGTGGTAACAGTCCTTACTGTGCATAGGTAGATAGTGCAAAAAGGTTATAGAGGGTTCCCCTGCGGGGTACTTATCACTTGTAATGTTAGTAGTTTAGAGAAGTCCAGTAGATAAGGAATGGTCCGGTAGCGAGATACAGGGATCAGTAGCGAGGTTCCGGTCTGCTCCAGGTAAAGGGAATAGCTGGAGGTTCCGATCGAGAGACAGGCTTGAAAGCATGTGGATAACAAGGCAGGTTGAACGAACAATGTGAGTGAGACCGCCAGCGGTTAAAATAGCCGCTCTGCGGCGCTCAGCAGTGACATCATCGTTCTTAAAGGTATATGCGTACCACCTGAAGAGAAAGGTGGGACGCATTACAGAGAAAAGTGGTGATTAAGGGTACCGGAGGTACCGGAATCTTACAGAGACGGAGTAATATCAGAGCAATTGGGATCCCTGAGCGGGTGGAAGGTAAAGATCCTGTGGCTTTCATTGAACAATGGCTGCTCTCTACTTTTGGGCAAGAATCCTTTACTTCCATGTTTTCGGTGGAACGTGCTCATAGGGTGCCTATGCGACCTCTTCCTCCTGGAGCCCCCCCCGCGCACTTTCATCTTCAAATTCCTCAATTACTAAAGCCAGGGGAATGCAGAGGAGGCTCAAGATTGACAACTCAAGGATCTCCCTGTTTCCCGATTACTTTGCGGTGGTGCAGAAACAGCGTGCAAAATTCGTAGAGGTCAAGAGGAGATTGCGGGACTTGAATGTTCAATACGCTATGCTGTACCCTTCCAGGCTCCGGGTGGTGGCCCGGGATGAGGTGTTGTTCTTTGATAAGCCTTCTGCTGCTGTTCAATGGCTGGATGCTAATGGTGGGGCCCTGCGGGCGGCCACTTCCCCCAGGCGAGAAGACCTTTGAGGATCGTTTCTACTTTTTGGAACTTTTGTACTCTTTTCGGCCGGTCATGGATCCTTTCGGTTCTCCTGCCTATACTTGGCACTTGATGTTACACACACTTTTCCTGTTATAATGGGAGCTCTTCTGCTGCACTAATGGTTGCTACCTCTCAAATGGTTGCTAATTTTGAGGAGACTACACTTGCATCGGTGGTCCCTCTCCGGTTTCCCCCCCTTGGTCGTGACTGGACATGCCCTATTGACTCGTCCCTTCCCCCACACGTGGCAGACGTGTATTGCCTTTTTGTTCCCCCCTTTTTGCCTTTTTTCTGGTCCTGGACTTTGGTTCGATTTTTTCTTTTCCTGCATGTACTTTGTCGCTCTACTGCTATTATTTTACCCTATGCTGTGGATGTTTCTATTGACTGTTCTCTATGCTGGGGCTGCACCGGTACTGTGTGGGCTGGGCGACTACTCCTGTTGCTCTCTCTATATAGCTGGGCTGTGCCGATGGGGTGTAGTGGGTTCACCCTTTCTGGGTGCCCTCTTTCGCCTCCCTGGCCGGGTTGCCTGACGCTCCGTGTATGGCTACATTTTGACTATGGCTGATAATATTTGTGTGATGTCCTGGAATGTGCGGGGCCTCGGCAACCCGGTAAAGAGGACAGCGGTGCTCCGCACCATCAAACGCCTGCAGGCAGATGTGGTTTGCCTGCAGGAGACCCATATGTCTCCTTCCACTTCCCCGTGTCTAGCTCCTAGCGTATTTAGTCACCAGTTCCACTCTGTTTACTCCACTTATTCGAGAGGGTGTGTATTTTGATTAAGAAGGGGGTACGGTTTCTATGCTCAAAGTCTGTGATTGACCCTGAGGGCCGGTTTGTTTTATCCTGCCAACTAGCAAGCCTTAGGTGTGTACTTGTGCCCCACCCGTATTCTGCAGGGGTACTTAAACTTATCGTGCCACATATTGCTCAACTTCCTGATGTGCCCCTGCTGATGTTGGGGGACTTTACTGCTGTACTTGACTCTGCCTGGGATAGGTTTTCCTCTCACTCCGGTGGACCTATGCTGGCCGGGGGGGCTATGCCCCTTGCTCGGTTGGTGGGTGAACTCGGACTGACAGATGTCTGGAGGATGGGCCACCCTGAGGTATGAAAATTTTCGTGCTTCTCGGCGTCACACTCGGGATTGTCTAGGATAGGGCGTGGTTTCTACTGTGATTGGCTGTGGCTCTAGCTGTAAGGACACTGATCAACGGATCTACATACCAGATCCGTTTTATCAGTGTCTTTGCAGCGAGGAGAATGACAGGCAGTTTGTTTACACAAGCTGCCTGACATTCTCCCTCTCCCCCCCCCATCGCCGAGTGGCCGGCGGACATCGGGTCCGCTGGTCACACGCGCGGGGGGGTCCGTGACCACGCGGGAGCGGGAGCGCGCCTCCGGGGGCGCGCGCTCGCTCCCTAGACCCTCACAAGCAAGCAACGTAGCCCTACGTTAGTTTGCCTGTGAGGGGCTGACCGCCGACGTAGATAGTCGTGCGGCGGTCGGCAAGTGGTTAAGGCTCTAAAAGACAAAAATGCAGTCATTTTGACTAATTTTTTTTATCAGACCTTTGGTGACCAAATGCAGATATTTTGACTAAAAAAGGCTTTTTAGACACTTGGAGACCAAAATAGAGTCATTTTGACCAAAAAAATCTTTCAGGCCATTTGAGCCCAAATGTCTAAAATCGTGCCTAAAACCCGCGTTTTAAGGCTCTAAAAGACAAAAATACAGTCAATTTGACTAAATTTGTTTTTCATACCTTTGGTGACCAAATGCAGTTATTTTGACTAAAAAAGGAAGGCTTTTTAGACACTTGGAGACCAAAATCGAGTCATTTTGACCCAAAAAATTTCTTCAGGCTATTGGAGCCAAATGTCTAAAATCTTGTCTAAAACCGGCTTTTTAAGGCTCTCAAAGAAAAAAATAAAGTCATTTTGACTAAATTTTTTTTCAGACCTTTGGTGACCAAATGCCGTTATTTTGACTAACAAAAGGTTTTTAGACACTTGGAGACCAAAATAGAGTCATTTTGACCAAAACATTTTTTTCAGGCCATTGGAGCCCAAATGGCCGGTTTTAAACAAATCTTGTCTAAAACCGTCTTTTTAAGGCTGTAAAAGACAAAAAATACAGTAATTTTGACTACATTTTTTTTCAGACCTTTGGTGACCAAATGCCGTTATTTTGACTAACAAAAGGTTTTTAGACACTTGGAGACCAAAATAGAGTATTTTTGACCAAAACATTTTTTTCAGGCCATTGGAGCCAAATGTCTAAAATCTTGTCTAAAACCGGCTTTTTAAGGCTCTAAAAGACAAAAATACAGTAATTTTGACTAAAGTATTTTTCAGACCTTTGGTGACCAAATTTAGTTATTTTGGAAAAAAGGCTTTTTAGACAATTGGAGACCAAAATAGAGTCATTTTGACCAAAACATTTTTCTCAGGCCATTGGAGCCCAAATGGCCGGTTTTAAACAAATCTTGTCTAAAACCGGCTTTTTAAGGCTGTAAAAGACAAAAAATACAGTAATTTTGACTACATTTTTTTTCAGACCTTTGGTGACCAAATGCCGTTATTTTGACTAACAAAAGGTTTTTAGACACTTGGAGACCAAAATAGAGTATTTTTGACCAAAACATTTTTTTCAGGCCATTGGAGCCAAATGTCTAAAATCTTGTCTAAAACCGGCTTTTTAAGGCTCTAAAAGACAAAAATACAGTAATTTTGACTAAAGTATTTTTCAGACCTTTGGTGACCAAATTCAGTTATTTTGGAAAAAAGGCTTTTTAGACAATTGGAGACCAAAATAGAGTCATTTTGACCAAAAAAAATTTTTCAGGCCATTGGAGCCCAAATGGCCGGTTTTAGACAAATCTGGTCTAAAACCGGCTTTTTAAGACACTAAAAGACAAAAATACATTAATTTTGACTAGTTTTTTTTCAGACCTTTGGTGACCAAATGCATTTATTTATACTAAAAAAGGCTTTTTTAGACACTTGGAGACCAAAATAGAGTCATTTTAACAAAAAAATTTCAGGCCATTGGAGCCCAAAAATCTAAAATCTTGTCTAAAACCGGCTTTTCAAGGCTCTAAAAGATCACCTGTGCGATTTTTTGATCATGCGCTATAAACAAAAAAAGAGCGTCAATTTTGCAAAAATAGCAATATTTTTCACATTTTTTTATATGAAATTCACCAAAAAAATGTAAAAATCAAAGTTTTTTAACATTTTTGGCCAATTTGTTTATGCTACATATGTTTGGTAAAAAAAATCGCAAAAAGCATATTTTGATTGGTTTGCGCAAAAGTTATCGCGTTTACTAACAAAGGGAAAGATTTTTGTCATTTTTGTTGGGTTTTTTTTCAACGCGTAATTGCGATTTTTTTTGCGGTACTGCAAAATTGCGGCAGACAGATCGGACCCTTGACTGACATTTTTGACACTTTTGGGGTTACCAGTGACATTTCTACAGTAATTAGTGCTATACATATGCACTGTACCAGTAAAATTACACTGGCAGTGAAGGGGTTAACTTTTTTTGAGAGGGAGGGGCTGTGTGTGTCCCTAGTGGCGTGATTCTAACTGTGATTGGCTGTGGCTTGAGCTGTAGGAACAGTGATCAACGGTCCTACATAGTAGAACCGTATGATCACTGTTTCTACACAGGGGAGAATGACAGGCGGCTTGTTTACATCAGTCGCCTGACTTTCTCCCTCTGCAGTGACGATCGCCGAGTGACCGGCGGACATCGGGTCCGCCGGTCACACGTGCAAGGATCCAAGACCACGCGGGAGCTCGCCTCCGGGGGCGTGCGCTCGCTCCCTAGACCCTCACAGGCTAGCAACATAGATCAACATCATGTGATAAATAAGTCCGCATAATAGTAAAGGTGCAAACAATATTATGGGCAAGCTAGATGTGCGAAGAAATATGAACTCCAAGGTGAAAATAAGAAATGGTATTCAATCAGATCTGCTGATAAAATAAGTCCATATATAGATGATTGTGCCTCGAGGAGTGGTGAATGAATAAGTATCCTGCGGTGACCCCCAAGGTGGGTGACTGGCGAGTGGCGGGGAAACCTCTAGTAGAAAAACCTACTCACCAGATGTACCTACCCCACACAGGGGTATAGGGCAGGTACTGTAGAAATATCCTGTTGGTCCTGGCTCTGGGTAGTAGTTCCCTTCCTGGGGGAGATGTAGTATAGGGTCCGCAGGGATATCCTAAAGTGGGATCCTATCCGATAGTAGGATATCCAATGATCGGTGGGGTGAACTGATATGGCCACTCAAAGGTATGTGGATGGAAGGATCATATAAATAGAAAAGAACTCGATAGTGTAATACCGTTTTTAAAGTTTATTCCTTCCAGCAGTAACATAAAAATGGGTACTCACATAGATAAAATCAGTAAACAGCGAGGTAGTGGCGTCCTGGAACGCAATGCGTTCCAACTGGAGACCGGAACCGGAAGTGACGTGACGGCGCTGTACGTGTTTCGTCATGTGACGTCTTCTGCAGCGTCTTCACATGACGAAAGCCAGAGCCAGAGCCAGGACCAACAGGATATTTCTACAGTACCTGCCCTATACCCCTGTGTGGGGTAGGTACATCTGGTGAGTAGGTTTTTCTACTAGAGGTTTCCCCGCCACTCGCCAGTCACCCACCTTGGGGGTCACCGCAGGATACTTATTCATTCACCACTCCTCGGGGCACAATCATCTATATATGGACTTATTTTATCAGCTGATCTGATTGAATACCATTTCTTATTTTCACCTTGGAGTTCATATTTCTTCGCACATCTAGCTTGCCCATAATATTGTTTGCACCTTTACTATTATACGGACTTATTTATCACATGAATTTAGATCACATCACTTCTAGCTGCACTTTGAAAAAATAGTTTCCCGCACTCTTATTTATTTTTCCGGAAAAGTTTCCCGCACACCCAGTTTAATTGTTGCACTTTTTGCACACTTTTTCATATTATACCATCACCTATGTATTATTATTTTAAGTTATTCTCTTACCATTTTATTGCAACATGCTGATATTATTATTTTAGGTATATACTAGGATATATATATTGTAGTACTTTGCACTTTATATTACGCACTTTGGTGGTTATTTATATTGTACTTCATTTTACTTTTTTATATTTTTTCATATATTCCATATTAACTCATTCCCAATACCATTTTATGTTGGATTTTCACTATATTGTGGCACTATTTACATATCCACCATTTATATTTATATTTTTATTCCTCAATCACATCTGTGTTTCTACATTTTATATTCTTTTCATTTTATATATCTATATATACCTATTTGCACTTTATAAGCAGCGCCACCACTTCATATTTACATACATATTTATATAGCCTTTTGGCTATATTTTAAGTGAGGCTGCAGCTTACCTGTGCACACATTTAATTTATCCTCTGACATCCTTAGCGCGGATTTATTTATATTCTATAGATCAACATCACTTTGCCTGTGAGGGGCTTACTGCCGACGTAAATAGTCGTGCGGCAGTCGGCAAGTGGTTTAGGCTCTAAAAGACAAAAATAAAGTCACTTTGACTAATTTTTTTAGACCTTTGGTGACAAAATGCAGTTATTTTGACTAAAAAAGGCTTTTTTAGACACTTGGAGACCAAAATTGAGTCATTTTTACCAACAAATTTTTTTCAGGCCATTGGAGCCCAAATGGCCGGTTTTAGACAACTCTTATCTAAAACCGGCTTTTTAAGGCTCTAAAAGACAAAAATACAGTCATTTTGACTAATTTTTTCAGACCTTTGGTGACCAAATGCAGTTATTTATACTAAAAAAGGCTTTTTTAGACACTTGGAGACCAAAATAGAGTCATTTTAACAAAAAAATTTTCAGGCCATTGGAGCCCAAATATCTAAAATCTTGTCTAAAACCGGCTTTTCAAGGCTCTAAAAGACAAAAATACAGTCAATTTGACTAAATGTTTTTCAGATCTTTGGTGACCAAATGCATTTATTGTGACTAAAAAGGCCTTTTAGACACTTGGAGACCAAAATAGAGTCATTTTGACCAAAATATTTTTTTCAGGCCATTGTAGCCAAATGTCTAAAATCTTGTCTAAAACCGGCATTTTAAGGCTCTAAAAGACAAAAATATAGTCATTTTGACTAAATTTTTTTCAGACCTTTGGTTACCAAATGCAGTTATTTTGACTAAAAAGGCTTTTTAGACACTTGGAGACCAAAATAGAGTCATTTTGACCGAATTTTTTTCAGGCAATTGGAGCCCAAATGGCCAGTTATAGACAAATCTTGACTAAAACCGTCTTTTTAAGGCTCTAAAAGACAAAAATACAGTCATTTTGACTATTTTTTTTTATCAGACCTTTGGTGACCAAATGCAGTTATTTTGACTAAAAAAGGCTTTTTAGACACGTGGAGACCAAAATAGAGTCATTTTGACCAAAAAAATTTTTCAGGCCATTTGAGCCCAAATGTCTAAAATCGTGCCTAAAACCCGCCTTTTAAGGCTCTAAAAGACAAAAATACAGTCAATTTGACTAAATGTGTTTTTCATACCTTTGGTGACCAAATGCAGTTATTTTGACTAAAAAAGGAAGGCTTTTTAGACTCTTGGAGGCCAAAATCGAGTCATTTTGACCCAAAAAAATTTTTTCAGGCTATTGGAGCCAAATGTCTAAAATCTTGTCTAAAACCGGCTTTTTAAGGCTCTAAAAGAAAAAAATATAGTCATTTGGACTTAATTTTTTTTCAGACCTTTAGTGACCAAATGCAGTTATTTTGACTTAAAAAGCCTTTTTAGACACTTGGAGACCAAAATACAGTCATTTTAACTAAAAAATTATTTTCAGGCCATTGGAGCCCAAAATGGCTGGTTTTAGACAAATCTTGTCTTAAACCGGCTTTTTAAGGCTCTAAAAGACAAAAATACAGTCATTTTGACTAAATTGTTTTTCAGACCTTTGGTGACCAAATGCCGTTATTTTGACTAACGAAAGGTTTTTAGACACTTGGAGACCAAATTAGAGTCATTTTGACCAAAACATTTTTTTCAGGCCAATCGAGCCCAAATGGCCGGTTTAAAACAAATCTTGTCTAAAACCGGCTTTTTAAGGCTGTAAAAGACAAAAAATACAGTAATTTTGACTAAATTTTTTTCAGACCTTTGGTGACCAAATGCCGTTATTTTGACTAACAAAAGATTTTCTAGACACTTGGAGACCAAAATAGAGTTTTTTTGACCAAAACATTTTTTTCAGGCCATTGGAGCCAAATGTCTAAAATCTTGTCTAAAACCGGCTTTTTAAGGCTTTAAAAGACAAAAATATAGTCATTTTGACTAAAGTATTTTTCAGACCTTTGGTGACCAAATGCAGTTATTTTGACTAAAAAAGGCTTTTTAGACACTTGGAGACCAAAATAGAGTCATTTTGACCAAAAAGTTTTTTTCAGGCCATTGGAGCCCAAATGGCCGGTTTTAGACAAATCTGGTCTAAAACCGGCTTAAGACACTAAAAGACAAAAAAACATTAATTTTGACTAATTTTTTCAGACCTTTGCTGACCAAATGCATTTATTTATACTAAAAAAGACTTTTTTAGACACTTGGAGACCAAAATAGAGTCATTTTAACAAAAAAAATTTTCAGGCCATTGGAGCCCAAAAATCTAAAATCTTGTCTAAAACCGGCTTTTCAAGGCACTAAAAGACAAAAATACAGTCAATTTGACTACATTTTTTTCAGATCTTTGGTGACCAAATGCAGTTATATTGACTAAAAAGGCTTTTTAGACACTTGGAGACCAAAATAGAGTCATTTTGACCAAAACATTTTTTTCAGGCCATTGGAGCCAAATGTCTAAAATCTTGTCTAAAACCGGCTTTTTAAGGCTCTAAAAGACAAAAATATAGTAATTTTGACTACATTTTTTTCAGACCTTTGGTGACCAAATGCAGTTATTTTGACTAAAAAGGCTTTTTAGACACTTGGAGACCAAAATAGAGTCATTTTGACCAAACATTTTTTTCAGGCCATTGAAACTCAAATGGCCGGTTTTAGACAAATCGTGTCTAAAACCGGCTATTTAACCACTTAACCCCCGGAAGATTTGACCCCCTTCCTGACCAGGGCCTATTTTGCGATTCGGCACTGCGTTGACTTTAACGGACAATTGCGCAGTTGTGCGACGCTGTACCTAAACAAATTTGACTTCCTTTTTTTCCCACAAACAGAGCTTTCTTTTGGTGGTATTTGATCACCTGTGCGATTTTTTGATCATGCGCTATAAACAAAAAAAGAGCGTCAATTTTGCAAAAATAGCAATATTTTTCACATTTTTTATATGAAATTCCCCCAAAAAATGTGAAAATCAAAATTTTTTAACATTTTTGGCCAATTTGTTTTATGCTACATATGTTTGGTAAAAAAAAGCGTATTTTGATTGGTTTGCGCAAAAGTTATCGCGTTTACTAACAAAGGGAAAGATTTTTGTCGTTTTTGAGGTTTTTTTTTCAACGCGTAATGGCGGCGATCTGCGATTTTTTTTGCGGTACTGCAAAATTGCGGCAGACAGATCGGACCCTTGACTGACATTTTTGACACTTTTGGGGTTACCAGTGACATTTCTACAGTAATCAGTGCTATACATATGCACTGTTACTGTAAAATTACACTGGCAGTGAAGGGGGTTAACTTTTTTTTGAGAGGGAGGGGCTGTGTGTGTCCCTCGGGGCGTGATTCTAACTGTGATTGGTTGTGGCTTGAGCTGTAGGAACAGTGATCAATGGTCCTACATAGTAGAACCGTATGATCACTGTTTCTACACAGGGGAGAATGACAGGTGGCTTGTTTACATCAGTCGCCTGACTTTCTCCCTCTGCAGTGACGATCGCCGAGTGACCGGCGAACATCGGGTCCGCCGGTCACACCTGCGGGGGATCCGTGACCACGCGGGAGCGTGCCTCCGGGGGCGCGCGCTCGCTCCCTAGACCCTCACAAGCTAGCAACGTGGATCAACATCACTTTGCCTGTGAGGGGCTTACTGCTGACGTAAAAACTCGTGCGGCAGTCGGCAAGTGGTTAAGGCTCTAAAAGACAAAAATAAAGACACTTTGACTAATTTTTTTTTAGACCTTTGGTGACGAAATGCAGTTATTTTGACTAAAAAAGGCTTTTTAGACACTTGGAGACCAAAATTGAGTCATTTTGACCAAAAACATTTTTTCATGCCATTGGAGCCCAAATGGCCGGTTTTAGACAACTCTTGTCTAAAACCGGATTTTTAAGGCTCTAAAAGACAAAAAATACAGTCATTTTGACTAAATTTTTTTCAGACCTTTGGTGACCAAATGCCGTTATTTTGACTAACAAAAGGTTTTTAGACACTTGGAGACCAAAATAGAGTATTTTTGACCAAAACATTTTTTTCCAGGCCATTTTAGCCAAATGTCTAAAATCGTGCCTAAAACCGGCTTTTTAAGGCTCTCAAAGAAAAAATATAGTCATTTGGACTTAATTTTTTTCAGACCTTTGGTGACCAAATGCAGTTATTTTGACTTAAAAAGGCTTCTTAGACACTTGGAGACCGAAATAGAGTCATTTTAACTAAAAAATAATTTTCAGGCCATTGGAGCCCAAATGGCCGGTTTTAGACAAATCTTGTCTTAAACCGGCTTTTTAAGGCTCTAAAAGACAAAAATACAGTCATTTTGACTAAGTTTGTTTTTCAGACCTTTGGTGACCAAATGCCGTTATTTTGACTAACAAAAGTTTTTAGACACTTGGAGACCAAAATAGAGTCATTTTGACCAAAACATTTTTTTCAGGCCATTGGAGCCCAAATTGCCGGTTTTAAACAAATCTTGTCTAAAACCGGCTTTTTAAGGCTGTAAAAGACCAAAAATACAGTAATTTTGACTAATTTTTTTTTCAGACCTTTGGTGACCAAATGCCGTCATTTTGACTAACAAAAGGTTTTTAGACACTTGGAGACCAAACTAGAGTATTTTTGACCAAAACATTTTTTTCAGGCCATTGGAGCCAAATGTCTAAAATCTTGTCTAAAACCGGCTTTTTAAGGCTCTAAAAGACAAAAATATAGTCATTTTGACGAAATTTTTTTTTCTGACCTTTGGTGACCAAATGCAGTTATTTTGACTAAAAAACGATTTTTAGACACTTGGAAACCAAAACAGAGTAATTTTGACCGAAAATTTCTTTTCAGGCCATTGGAGCCCAAATGGCCGGTTTTAGACAAATCTTGTCTAAAACCAGCTTTTTAAGGCTCTAAAAGACAAAAAATACAGTCATTTTGACTAAATTTTTTTCAGACCTTTGGTGACCAAATGCCGTTATTTTGACTAACAAAAGGTTTTTAGACACTTGGAGACCAAAATAGAGTATTTTTGACCAAAACATTTTTTTCAGGCCATTCTAGCCAAATGTCTAAAATCTTGTCTAAAACCGGTTTTTTAAGGCTCTCAAAGAAAAAAATATAGTCATTTGGACTTAATTTTTTCAGACCTTTGGTGACCAAATGCAGTTATTTTGACTTAAAAAGGCTTTTTAGACACTTGGAGACCGAAATAGAGTCATTTTAAATAAAAAATATTTTCAGGCCATTGGAGCCCAAATGGCCGGTTTTAGACAAATCTTGTCTTAAACCGGCTTTTTAAGGCTCTAAAAGACAAAAATACAGTCATTTTGACTAAATTGTTTTTCAGACCTTTGGTGACCAAATGCCGTTATTTTGACTAACAAAAGGTTTTTAGACACTTGGAGACCAAAATAGATGCCGACGTAAATAGTCGTGCGGCAGTCGGCAAGTGGTTAAGGCTCTAAAAGACAAAAATAAAGACACTTTGACTAATTTTTTTTTTAGACCTTTGGTGACGAAATGCAGTTATTTTGACTAAAAAAGGCTTTTTAGACACTTGGAGACCAAAATTGAGTCATTTTGACCAAAAACATTTTTTCATGCCATTGGAGCCCAAATGGCCGGTTTTAGACAACTCTTGTCTAAAACCGGATTTTTAAGGCTCTAAAAGACAAAACATACAGTCATTTTGACTAAATTTTTTTCAGACCTTTGGTGACCAAATGCCGTTATTTTGACTAACAAAAGGTTTTTAGACACTTGGAGACCAAAATAGAGTATTTTTGACCAAAACATTTTTTTCAGGCCATTGGAGCCAAATGTCGAAAATCTTGTCTAAAACCGGCTTTTTAAGGCTCTAAAAGACAAAAATATAGTCATTTTGACGAAATTTTTTTTTCTGACCTTTGGTGACCAAATGCAGTTATTTTGACTAAAAAACGATTTTTAGACACTTGGAGACCAAAACAGAGTAATTTTGACCGAAAATTTCTTTTCAGGCCATTGTGGCCGGTTTTAGACAAATCTTGTCTAAAACCGGCTTTTAAGGCTCTAAAAGACAAAAATGCAGTCATTTTGACTAAAGTATTTTTCAGACCTTTGGTGACCAAATTCAGTTATTTTGACAAAAAAGGCTTTTTAGACATTTGGAGACCAAAGTAGAGTCATTTTGACCAAAAAATTTTTTCAGGCCATTGGAGCCCAAATGGCCGGTTTTAGACAAATCTGGTCTAAAACCGGCTTTTTAAGACACTAAAAGACAACAATACATTAATTTTGACTAGTTTTTTTCAGATCTTTGGTGACCAAATGCATTTATTGTGACTAAAAAAGGCTTTTTAGACATTTGGAGACCAAAATAGAGTCATTTTGACCGAATTTTTTTTCAGGCAATTGGAGCCCAAATGGCCAGTTATAGACAAATCTTGCCTAAAACCGGCTTTTTAAGGCTCTAAAAGACAAAAATGCAGTCATTTTGACTAATTTTTTTATCAGACCTTTGGTGACCAAATGCAGATATTTTGACTAAAAAAGGCTTTTTAGACACTTGGAGACCAAAATAGAGTCATTTTGACCAAAAAAATCTTTCAGGCCATTTAAGCCCAAATGTCTAAAATCGTGCCTAAAACCGGCTTTTTAAGGCTCTCAAAGAAAAAAATATAGACATTTGGACTTAATTTTTTTCAGACCTTTGGTGACCAAATGCAGTTATTTTGACTTAAAAAGGCTTTTTAGACACTTGGAGACCAAAATAGAGTCATTTTAACTAAAAAAATAATTTTCAAGCCATTGGAGCCCAGATTTGTCTAAAACCGGCTTTTTAAGGCTCTAAAAGACAAAAATATAGTCATTTTGACTAAATTTTTTTTCAGACCTTTGGTGACCAAATGCCGTTATTTTGACTAACAAAAGGTTTTTAGACACTTGGAGACCAAAATAGAGTCATTTTGACCAAAACATTTTTTTCAGGCCATTGGAGCCCAAATGGCCGGTTTTAAACAAATCTTGTCTAAAACCGTCTTTTTAAGGCTGTAAAAGACAAAAAATACAGTAATTTTGACTAAATTTTTTTCAGACCTTTGGTGACCAAATGCCGTTATTTTGACTAACAAAAGGTTTTTAGACACTTGGAGACCAAAATAGAGTATTTTTGACCAAAATATTTTTTCAGGCCATTGGAGCCAAATGTCTAAAATCTTGTCTAAAACCGGCTTTTTAAGGCTCTAAAAGACAAAAATACAGTCATTTTGACTAAAGTATTTTTCAGACCTTTGGTGACCAAATTCAGTTATTTTGAAAAAAAAAGGCTTTTTAGACACTTGGAGACCAAAATAGAGTCATTTTGACCAAAAAATTTTTTTCAGGCCATTGGAGACAAATCTGGTCTAAAACCGGCTTTTTAAGACACTAAAAGACTAAAATACATTAATTTTGACTAGCTTTTTTTCAGACCTTTGGTGACCAAATGCATTCATTTATACTAAAAAAGGCTTTTTTCGACACTTGGAGACCAAAATAGAGTCATTTTAACAAAAAAAATTTCAGGCCATTGGAGCCCAAAAATCTAAAATCTTGTCTAAAACCGGCTTTTCAAGGCTCTAAAAGATCACCTGTGCGATTTTTTGATCATGCGCTATAAACAAAAAAAGAGCGTCAATTTTGCAAAAATAGCAATATTTTTCACATTTTTTTATATGAAATTCACCAAAAAAATGTAAAAATCAAAGTTTTTTAACATTTTCGGCCAATTTGTTTATGCTACATGTTTGGTAAAAAAATCGCAAAAAGCGTATTTTGATTGGTGTGCGCAAAAGTTATCGCGTTTACTAACAAAGGGAAAGATTTTTTGTAATTTTTGTTGGTTTTTTTTCAACGTGTAATGGCGGCGATCTGCGATTTTTTTTGCGGTACTGCAAAATTGCGGCAGACAGATCGGACCCTTGACTGATATTTTTGACACTTTCGGGGTTACCAGTGACATTTCTACAGTAATCAGTGCTATACATATGCACTGTTACTGTAAAATTACACTGGCAGTGAAGGGGTTAACTTTTTTTGAGAGGGAGGGGCTGTGTGTGTCCCTAGGGGCGTGATTCTAACTGTGATTGGCTGTGGCTTGAGCTGTAGGAACAGTGATCAACGGTCCTACATAGTAGAACCGTATGATCACTGTTTCTACACAGGGGAGAATGACAGGGGGCTTGTTTACATCAGTCGCCTGACTTTCTCCCTCTGTCGGATCGCCAAGTGACCGGCAGACATCGGGGGACCCGTGCGGGGGATCCATGACCACGCGGGAGCTCGCCTCCGGGGCGCGCTCGCTCCCTAGACCCTAACAGGCTAGCAACGTAGATCAACATCACTTTGCCTGTGAGGGGCTTACTGCCGACGTATATAGTGGTTAAGGCTCTAAAAGACAAAAATAAAGTCACTTTGACTAAATTTTTTTAGACCTTTGGTGGCGAAATGCCGTTATTTTGACTAACAAAAGGTTTTTATACACTTGGAGACCAAAATAGAGTCATTTTGACCAAAACATTTTTTTCAGGCCAATCGAGCCCAAATGGCCGGTTTTAAACAAATCTTGTCTAAAACCGGCTTTTTAAGGCTGTAAAAGACAAAAAATACAGTAATTTTGACTATTTTTTTTTTCAGACCTTTGGTGACCAAATGCCGTTATTTTGACTAACAAAAGGTTTTTAGACACTTGGAGACCAAAATAGAGTATTTTTGACCAAAACATTTTTTTCAGGCCATTTTAGCCAAATGTCTAAAATCGTGCCTAAAACCGGCTTTTTAAGGCTCTCAAAGAAAAAAATATAGTCATTTGGACTTAATTTTTTCAGACCTTTGGTGACCAAATGCAGTTATTTTGACTTAAAAAGGCTTTTTAGACACTTGGAGACCGAAATAGAGTCATTTTAACTAAAAAATAATTTTCAGGCCATTGGAGCCCAAATGGCCGGTTTTAGACAAATCTTGTCTTAAACCGGCTTTTTAAGGCTCTAAAAGACAAAAATACAGTCATTTTGACTAAATTGTTTTTCAGACCTTTGGTGACCAAATGCCGTTATTTTGACTAACAAAAGGTTTTTAGACACTTGGAGACCAAAATAGAGTCATTTTGACCAAAACATTTTTTTCAGGCCATTGGAGCCCAAATTGCCGGTTTTAAACAAATCTTGTCTAAAACCGGCTTTTTAAGGCTGTAAAAGACAAAAAATACAGTAATTTTGACTATTTTTTTTTCAGACCTTTGGTGACCAAATGCCGTTATTTTGACTAACAAAAGGTTTTTAGACACTTGGAGACCAAAATAGAGTATTTTTGACCAAAACATTTTTTTTCAGGCCATTGGAGCCAAATGTCTAAAATCTTGTCTAAAACCGGCTTTTTAAGGCTCTAAAAGACAAAAATATAGTCATTTTGACGAAATTTTTTTTCTGACCTTTGGTGACCAAATGCAGTTATTTTGACTAAAAAACGATTTTTAGACACTTGGAGACCAAAACAGAGTAATTTTGACCGAAAATTTCTTTTCAGGCCATTGGAGCCCAAATGGCCGGTTTTAGACAAATCTTGTCTAAAACCAGCTTTTTAAGGCTCTAAAAGACAAAAAATACAGTCATTTTGACTAAATTTTTTTCAGACCTTTGGTGACCAAATGCCGTTATTTTGACTAACAAAAGGTTTTTAGACACTTGGAGACCAAAATAGAGTATTTTTGACCAAAACATTTTTTTCAGGCCATTCTAGCCAAATGTCTAAAATCTTGTCTAAAACCGGTTTTTTAAGGCTCTCAAAGAAAAAAATATAGTCATTTGGACTTAATTTTTTCAGACCTTTGGTGACCAAATGCAGTTATTTTGACTTAAAAAGGCTTTTTAGACACTTGGAGACCGAAATAGAGTCATTTTAAATAAAAAATATTTTCAGGCCATTGGAGCCCAAATGGCCGGTTTTAGACAAATCTTGTCTTAAACCGGCTTTTTAAGGCTCTAAAAGACAAAAATACAGTCATTTTGACTAAATTGTTTTTCAGACCTTTGGTGACCAAATGCCGTTATTTTGACTAACAAAAGGTTTTTAGACACTTGGAGACCAAAATAGATGCCGACGTAAATAGTCGTGCGGCAGTCGGCAAGTGGTTAAGGCTCTAAAAGACAAAAATAAAGACACTTTGACTAATTTTTTTTTAGACCTTTGGTGACGAAATGCAGTTATTTTGACTAAAAAAGGCTTTTTAGACACTTGGAGACCAAAATTGAGTCATTTTGACCAAAAACATTTTTTCATGCCATTGGAGCCCAAATGGCCGGTTTTAGACAACTCTTGTCTAAAACCGGATTTTTAAGGCTCTAAAAGACAAAACATACAGTCATTTTGACTAAATTTTTTTCAGACCTTTGGTGACCAAATGCCGTTATTTTGACTAACAAAAGGTTTTTAGACACTTGGAGACCAAAATAGAGTATTTTTGACCAAAACATTTTTTTCAGGCCATTGGAGCCAAATGTCGAAAATCTTGTCTAAAACCGGCTTTTTAAGGCTCTAAAAGACAAAAATATAGTCATTTTGACGAAATTTTTTTTTCTGACCTTTGGTGACCAAATGCAGTTATTTTGACTAAAAAACGATTTTTAGACACTTGGAGACCAAAACAGAGTAATTTTGACCGAAAATTTCTTTTCAGGCCATTGTGGCCGGTTTTAGACAAATCTTGTCTAAAACCGGCTTTTAAGGCTCTAAAAGACAAAAATGCAGTCATTTTGACTAAAGTATTTTTCAGACCTTTGGTGACCAAATTCAGTTATTTTGACAAAAAAAGGCTTTTTAGACATTTGGAGACCAAAGTAGAGTCATTTTGACCAAAAAATTTTTTCAGGCCATTGGAGCCCAAATGGCCGGTTTTAGACAAATCTGGTCTAAAACCGGCTTTTTAAGACACTAAAAGACAACAATACATTAATTTTGACTAGTTTTTTTCAGATCTTTGGTGACCAAATGCATTTATTGTGACTAAAAAAGGCTTTTTAGACATTTGGAGACCAAAATAGAGTCATTTTGACCAAATTTTTTTTCAGGCAATTGGAGCCCAAATGGCCAGTTATAGACAAATCTTGCCTAAAACCGGCTTTTTAAGGCTCTAAAAGACAAAAATGCAGTCATTTTGACTAATTTTTTTATCAGACCTTTGGTGACCAAATGCAGATATTTTGACTAAAAAAGGCTTTTTAGACACTTGGAGACCAAAATAGAGTCATTTTGACCAAAAAAATCTTTCAGGCCATTTAAGCCCAAATGTCTAAAATCGTGCCTAAAACCGGCTTTTTAAGGCTCTCAAAGAAAAAAATATAGACATTTGGACTTAATTTTTTTTCAGACCTTTGGTGACCAAATGCAGTTATTTTGACTTAAAAAGGCTTTTTAGACACTTGGAGACCAAAATAGAGTCATTTTAACTAAAAAAATAATTTTCAAGCCATTGGAGCCCAGATTTGTCTAAAACCGGCTTTTTAAGGCTCTAAAAGACAAAAATATAGTCATTTTGACTAAAATTTTTTTCAGACCTTTGGTGACCAAATGCCGTTATTTTGACTAACAAAAGGTTTTTAGACACTTGGAGACCAAAATAGAGTCATTTTGACCAAAAAATTTTTTTCAGGCCATTGGAGCCCAAATGGCCGGTTTTAAACAAATCTTGTCTAAAACCGTCTTTTTAAGGCTGTAAAAGACAAAAAATACAGTAATTTTGACTAAATTTTTTTCAGACCTTTGGTGACCAAATGCCGTTATTTTGACTAACAAAAGGTTTTTAGACACTTGGAGACCAAAATAGAGTATTTTTGACCAAAATATTTTTTTCAGGCCATTGGAGCCAAATGTCTAAAATCTTGTCTAAAACCGGCTTTTTAAGGCTCTAAAAGACAAAAATATAGTCATTTTGACGAAATTTTTTTTTCTGACCTTTGGTGACCAAATGCAGTTATTTTGACTAAAAAACGATTTTTAGACACTTGGAAACCAAAACAGAGTAATTTTGACCGAAAATTTCTTTTCAGGCCATTGGAGCCCAAATGGCCGGTTTTAGACAAATCTTGTCTAAAACCAGCTTTTTAAGGCTCTAAAAGACAAAAAATACAGTCATTTTGACTAAATTTTTTTCAGACCTTTGGTGACCAAATGCCGTTATTTTGACTAACAAAAGGTTTTTAGACACTTGGAGACCAAAATAGAGTATTTTTGACCAAAACATTTTTTTCAGGCCATTCTAGCCAAATGTCTAAAATCTTGTCTAAAACCGGTTTTTTAAGGCTCTCAAAGAAAAAAATATAGTCATTTGGACTTAATTTTTTCAGACCTTTGGTGACCAAATGCAGTTATTTTGACTTAAAAAGGCTTTTTAGACACTTGGAGACCGAAATAGAGTCATTTTAAATAAAAAATATTTTCAGGCCATTGGAGCCCAAATGGCCGGTTTTAGACAAATCTTGTCTTAAACCGGCTTTTTAAGGCTCTAAAAGACAAAAATACAGTCATTTTGACTAAATTGTTTTTCAGACCTTTGGTGACCAAATGCCGTTATTTTGACTAACAAAAGGTTTTTAGACACTTGGAGACCAAAATAGATGCCGACGTAAATAGTCGTGCGGCAGTCGGCAAGTGGTTAAGGCTCTAAAAGACAAAAATAAAGACACTTTGACTAATTTTTTTTTTAGACCTTTGGTGACGAAATGCAGTTATTTTGACTAAAAAAGGCTTTTTAGACACTTGGAGACCAAAATTGAGTCATTTTGACCAAAAACATTTTTTCATGCCATTGGAGCCCAAATGGCCGGTTTTAGACAACTCTTGTCTAAAACCGGATTTTTAAGGCTCTAAAAGACAAAACATACAGTCATTTTGACTAAATTTTTTTCAGACCTTTGGTGACCAAATGCCGTTATTTTGACTAACAAAAGGTTTTTAGACACTTGGAGACCAAAATAGAGTATTTTTGACCAAAACATTTTTTTCAGGCCATTGGAGCCAAATGTCGAAAATCTTGTCTAAAACCGGCTTTTTAAGGCTCTAAAAGACAAAAATATAGTCATTTTGACGAAATTTTTTTTTCTGACCTTTGGTGACCAAATGCAGTTATTTTGACTAAAAAACGATTTTTAGACACTTGGAGACCAAAACAGAGTAATTTTGACCGAAAATTTCTTTTCAGGCCATTGTGGCCGGTTTTAGACAAATCTTGTCTAAAACCGGCTTTTAAGGCTCTAAAAGACAAAAATGCAGTCATTTTGACTAAAGTATTTTTCAGACCTTTGGTGACCAAATTCAGTTATTTTGACAAAAAAAGGCTTTTTAGACATTTGGAGACCAAAGTAGAGTCATTTTGACCAAAAAATTTTTTCAGGCCATTGGAGCCCAAATGGCCGGTTTTAGACAAATCTGGTCTAAAACCGGCTTTTTAAGACACTAAAAGACAACAATACATTAATTTTGACTAGTTTTTTTCAGATCTTTGGTGACCAAATGCATTTATTGTGACTAAAAAAGGCTTTTTAGACATTTGGAGACCAAAATAGAGTCATTTTGACCGAATTTTTTTTCAGGCAATTGGAGCCCAAATGGCCAGTTATAGACAAATCTTGCCTAAAACCGGCTTTTTAAGGCTCTAAAAGACAAAAATGCAGTCATTTTGACTAATTTTTTTATCAGACCTTTGGTGACCAAATGCAGATATTTTGACTAAAAAAGGCTTTTTAGACACTTGGAGACCAAAATAGAGTCATTTTGACCAAAAAAATCTTTCAGGCCATTTAAGCCCAAATGTCTAAAATCGTGCCTAAAACCGGCTTTTTAAGGCTCTCAAAGAAAAAAATATAGACATTTGGACTTAATTTTTTTCAGACCTTTGGTGACCAAATGCAGTTATTTTGACTTAAAAAGGCTTTTTAGACACTTGGAGACCAAAATAGAGTCATTTTAACTAAAAAAATAATTTTCAAGCCATTGGAGCCCAGATTTGTCTAAAACCGGCTTTTTAAGGCTCTAAAAGACAAAAATATAGTCATTTTGACTAAATTTTTTTTCAGACCTTTGGTGACCAAATGCCGTTATTTTGACTAACAAAAGGTTTTTAGACACTTGGAGACCAAAATAGAGTCATTTTGACCAAAACATATTTTTTTTCAGGCCATTGGAGCCCAAATGGCCGGTTTTAAACAAATCTTGTCTAAAACCGTCTTTTTAAGGCTGTAAAAGACAAAAAATACAGTAATTTTGACTAAATTTTTTTCAGACCTTTGGTGACCAAATGCCGTTATTTTGACTAACAAAAGGTTTTTAGACACTTGGAGACCAAAATAGAGTATTTTTGACCAAAATATTTTTTTCAGGCCATTGGAGCCAAATGTCTAAAATCTTGTCTAAAACCGGCTTTTTAAGGCTCTAAAAGACAAAAATACAGTCATTTTGACTAAAGTATTTTTCAGACCTTTGGTGACCAAATTCAGTTATTTTGAAAAAAAAAAGGCTTTTTAGACACTTGGAGACCAAAATAGAGTCATTTTGACCAAAAAATTTTTTTCAGGCCATTGGAGACAAATCTGGTCTAAAACCGGCTTTTTAAGACACTAAAAGACTAAAATACATTAATTTTGACTAGCTTTTTTTCAGACCTTTGGTGACCAAATGCATTCATTTATACTAAAAAAGGCTTTTTTCGACACTTGGAGACCAAAATAGAGTCATTTTAACAAAAAAAATTTCAGGCCATTGGAGCCCAAAAATCTAAAATCTTGTCTAAAACCGGCTTTTCAAGGCTCTAAAAGATCACCTGTGCGATTTTTTGATCATGCGCTATAAACAAAAAAAGAGCGTCAATTTTGCAAAAATAGCAATATTTTTCACATTTTTTTATATGAAATTCACCAAAAAAATGTAAAAATCAAAGTTTTTTAACATTTTCGGCCAATTTGTTTATGCTACATGTTTGGTAAAAAAATCGCAAAAAGCGTATTTTGATTGGTGTGCGCAAAAGTTATCGCGTTTACTAACAAAGGGAAAGATTTTTTGTAATTTTTGTTGGTTTTTTTTCAACGTGTAATGGCGGCGATCTGCGATTTTTTTTGCGGTACTGCAAAATTGCGGCAGACAGATCGGACCCTTGACTGATATTTTTGACACTTTCGGGGTTACCAGTGACATTTCTACAGTAATCAGTGCTATACATATGCACTGTTACTGTAAAATTACACTGGCAGTGAAGGGGTTAACTTTTTTTGAAAAGGAGGGGCTGTGTGTGTCCCTAGGGGCGTGATTCTAACTGTGATTGGCTGTGGCTTGAGCTGTAGGAACAGTGATCAACGGTCCTACATAGTAGAACCGTATGATCACTGTTTCTACACAGGGGAGAATGACAGGGGGCTTGTTTACATCAGTCGCCTGACTTTCTCCCTCTGTCGGATCGCCAAGTGACCGGCAGACATCGGGGGACCCGTGCGGGGGATCCATGACCACGCGGGAGCTCGCCTCCGGGGCGCGCTCGCTCCCTAGACCCTAACAGGCTAGCAACGTAGATCAACATCACTTTGCCTGTGAGGGGCTTACTGCCGACGTATATAGTGGTTAAGGCTCTAAAAGACAAAAATAAAGTCACTTTGACTAAATTTTTTTAGACCTTTGGTGGCGAAATGCCGTTATTTTGACTAACAAAAGGTTTTTATACACTTGGAGACCAAAATAGAGTCATTTTGACCAAAACATTTTTTTCAGGCCAATCGAGCCCAAATGGCCGGTTTTAAACAAATCTTGTCTAAAACCGGCTTTTTAAGGCTGTAAAAGACAAAAAATACAGTAATTTTGACTATTTTTTTTTTCAGACCTTTGGTGACCAAATGCCGTTATTTTGACTAACAAAAGGTTTTTAGACACTTGGAGACCAAAATAGAGTATTTTTGACCAAAACATTTTTTTCAGGCCATTTTAGCCAAATGTCTAAAATCGTGCCTAAAACCGGCTTTTTAAGGCTCTCAAAGAAAAAAATATAGTCATTTGGACTTAATTTTTTCAGACCTTTGGTGACCAAATGCAGTTATTTTGACTTAAAAAGGCTTTTTAGACACTTGGAGACCGAAATAGAGTCATTTTAACTAAAAAATAATTTTCAGGCCATTGGAGCCCAAATGGCCGGTTTTAGACAAATCTTGTCTTAAACCGGCTTTTTAAGGCTCTAAAAGACAAAAATACAGTCATTTTGACTAAATTGTTTTTCAGACCTTTGGTGACCAAATGCCGTTATTTTGACTAACAAAAGGTTTTTAGACACTTGGAGACCAAAATAGAGTCATTTTGACCAAAACATTTTTTTCAGGCCATTGGAGCCCAAATTGCCGGTTTTAAACAAATCTTGTCTAAAACCGGCTTTTTAAGGCTGTAAAAGACAAAAAATACAGTAATTTTGACTAATTTTTTTTCAGACCTTTGGTGACCAAATGCCGTTATTTTGACTAACAAAAGGTTTTTAGACACTTGGAGACCAAAATAGAGTATTTTTGACCAAAACATTTTTTTTCAGGCCATTGGAGCCAAATGTCTAAAATCTTGTCTAAAACCGGCTTTTTAAGGCTCTAAAAGACAAAAATATAGTCATTTTGACGAAATTTTTTTTCTGACCTTTGGTGACCAAATGCAGTTATTTTGACTAAAAAACGATTTTTAGACACTTGGAGACCAAAACAGAGTAATTTTGACCGAAAATTTCTTTTCAGGCCATTGGAGCCCAAATGGCCGGTTTTAGACAAATCTTGTCTAAAACCAGCTTTTTAAGGCTCTAAAAGACAAAAAATACAGTCATTTTGACTAAATTTTTTTCAGACCTTTGGTGACCAAATGCCGTTATTTTGACTAACAAAAGGTTTTTAGACACTTGGAGACCAAAATAGAGTATTTTTGACCAAAACATTTTTTTCAGGCCATTCTAGCCAAATGTCTAAAATCTTGTCTAAAACCGGTTTTTTAAGGCTCTCAAAGAAAAAAATATAGTCATTTGGACTTAATTTTTTCAGACCTTTGGTGACCAAATGCAGTTATTTTGACTTAAAAAGGCTTTTTAGACACTTGGAGACCGAAATAGAGTCATTTTAAATAAAAAATATTTTCAGGCCATTGGAGCCCAAATGGCCGGTTTTAGACAAATCTTGTCTTAAACCGGCTTTTTAAGGCTCTAAAAGACAAAAATACAGTCATTTTGACTAAATTTTTTTTCAGGCAATTGGAGCCCAAATGGCCAGTTATAGACAAATCTTGCCTAAAACCGGCTTTTTAAGGCTCTAAAAGACAAAAATGCAGTCATTTTGACTAATTTTTTTATCAGACCTTTGGTGACCAAATGCAGATATTTTGACTAAAAAAGGCTTTTTAGACACTTGGAGACCAAAATAGAGTCATTTTGACCAAAAAAATCTTTCAGGCCATTTAAGCCCAAATGTCTAAAATCGTGCCTAAAACCGGCTTTTTAAGGCTCTCAAAGAAAAAAATATAGACATTTGGACTAAATTTTTTTTCAGACCTTTGGTGACCAAATGCAGTTATTTTGACTTAAAAAGGCTTTTTAGACACTTGGAGACCAAAATAGAGTCATTTTAACTAAAAAAATAATTTTCAAGCCATTGGAGCCCAGATTTGTCTAAAACCGGCTTTTTAAGGCTCTAAAAGACAAAAATATAGTCATTTTGACTAAAATTTTTTTCAGACCTTTGGTGACCAAATGCCGTTATTTTGACTAACAAAAGGTTTTTAGACACTTGGAGACCAAAATAGAGTCATTTTGACCAAAAAATTTTTTTCAGGCCATTGGAGCCCAAATGGCCGGTTTTAAACAAATCTTGTCTAAAACCGTCTTTTTAAGGCTGTAAAAGACAAAAAATACAGTAATTTTGACTAAATTTTTTTCAGACCTTTGGTGACCAAATGCCGTTATTTTGACTAACAAAAGGTTTTTAGACACTTGGAGACCAAAATAGAGTATTTTTGACCAAAATATTTTTTTCAGGCCATTGGAGCCAAATGTCTAAAATCTTGTCTAAAACCGGCTTTTTAAGGCTCTAAAAGACAAAAATATAGTCATTTTGACGAAATTTTTTTTTCTGACCTTTGGTGACCAAATGCAGTTATTTTGACTAAAAAACGATTTTTAGACACTTGGAAACCAAAACAGAGTAATTTTGACCGAAAATTTCTTTTCAGGCCATTGGAGCCCAAATGGCCGGTTTTAGACAAATCTTGTCTAAAACCAGCTTTTTAAGGCTCTAAAAGACAAAAAATACAGTCATTTTGACTAAATTTTTTTCAGACCTTTGGTGACCAAATGCCGTTATTTTGACTAACAAAAGGTTTTTAGACACTTGGAGACCAAAATAGAGTATTTTTGACCAAAACATTTTTTTCAGGCCATTCTAGCCAAATGTCTAAAATCTTGTCTAAAACCGGTTTTTTAAGGCTCTCAAAGAAAAAAATATAGTCATTTGGACTTAATTTTTTCAGACCTTTGGTGACCAAATGCAGTTATTTTGACTTAAAAAGGCTTTTTAGACACTTGGAGACCGAAATAGAGTCATTTTAAATAAAAAATATTTTCAGGCCATTGGAGCCCAAATGGCCGGTTTTAGACAAATCTTGTCTTAAACCGGCTTTTTAAGGCTCTAAAAGACAAAAATACAGTCATTTTGACTAAATTGTTTTTCAGACCTTTGGTGACCAAATGCCGTTATTTTGACTAACAAAAGGTTTTTAGACACTTGGAGACCAAAATAGATGCCGACGTAAATAGTCGTGCGGCAGTCGGCAAGTGGTTAAGGCTCTAAAAGACAAAAATAAAGACACTTTGACTAATTTTTTTTTTAGACCTTTGGTGACGAAATGCAGTTATTTTGACTAAAAAAGGCTTTTTAGACACTTGGAGACCAAAATTGAGTCATTTTGACCAAAAACATTTTTTCATGCCATTGGAGCCCAAATGGCCGGTTTTAGACAACTCTTGTCTAAAACCGGATTTTTAAGGCTCTAAAAGACAAAACATACAGTCATTTTGACTAAATTTTTTTCAGACCTTTGGTGACCAAATGCCGTTATTTTGACTAACAAAAGGTTTTTAGACACTTGGAGACCAAAATAGAGTATTTTTGACCAAAACATTTTTTTCAGGCCATTGGAGCCAAATGTCGAAAATCTTGTCTAAAACCGGCTTTTTAAGGCTCTAAAAGACAAAAATATAGTCATTTTGACGAAATTTTTTTTTCTGACCTTTGGTGACCAAATGCCGTTATTTTGACTAAAAAACGATTTTTAGACACTTGGAGACCAAAACAGAGTAATTTTGACCGAAAATTTCTTTTCAGGCCATTGTGGCCGGTTTTAGACAAATCTTGTCTAAAACCGGCTTTTAAGGCTCTAAAAGACAAAAATGCAGTCATTTTGACTAAAGTATTTTTCAGACCTTTGGTGACCAAATTCAGTTATTTTGACAAAAAAAGGCTTTTTAGACATTTGGAGACCAAAGTAGAGTCATTTTGACCAAAAAATTTTTTCAGGCCATTGGAGCCCAAATGGCCGGTTTTAGACAAATCTGGTCTAAAACCGGCTTTTTAAGACACTAAAAGACAACAATACATTAATTTTGACTAGTTTTTTTCAGATCTTTGGTGACCAAATGCATTTATTGTGACTAAAAAAGGCTTTTTAGACATTTGGAGACCAAAATAGAGTCATTTTGACCGAATTTTTTTTCAGGCAATTGGAGCCCAAATGGCCAGTTATAGACAAATCTTGCCTAAAACCGGCTTTTTAAGGCTCTAAAAGACAAAAATGCAGTCATTTTGACTAATTTTTTTATCAGACCTTTGGTGACCAAATGCAGATATTTTGACTAAAAAAGGCTTTTTAGACACTTGGAGACCAAAATAGAGTCATTTTGACCAAAAAAATCTTTCAGGCCATTTAAGCCCAAATGTCTAAAATCGTGCCTAAAACCGGCTTTTTAAGGCTCTCAAAGAAAAAAATATAGACATTTGGACTTAATTTTTTTCAGACCTTTGGTGACCAAATGCAGTTATTTTGACTTAAAAAGGCTTTTTAGACACTTGGAGACCAAAATAGAGTCATTTTAACTAAAAAAATAATTTTCAAGCCATTGGAGCCCAGATTTGTCTAAAACCGGCTTTTTAAGGCTCTAAAAGACAAAAATATAGTCATTTTGACTAAATTTTTTTTCAGACCTTTGGTGACCAAATGCCGTTATTTTGACTAACAAAAGGTTTTTAGACACTTGGAGACCAAAATAGAGTCATTTTGACCAAAACATTTTTTTCAGGCCATTGGAGCCCAAATGGCCGGTTTTAAACAAATCTTGTCTAAAACCGTCTTTTTAAGGCTGTAAAAGACAAAAAATACAGTAATTTTGACTAAATTTTTTTCAGACCTTTGGTGACCAAATGCCGTTATTTTGACTAACAAAAGGTTTTTAGACACTTGGAGACCAAAATAGAGTATTTTTGACCAAAATATTTTTTTCAGGCCATTGGAGCCAAATGTCTAAAATCTTGTCTAAAACCGGCTTTTTAAGGCTCTAAAAGACAAAAATACAGTCATTTTGACTAAAGTATTTTTCAGACCTTTGGTGACCAAATTCAGTTATTTTGAAAAAAAAAGGCTTTTTAGACACTTGGAGACCAAAATAGAGTCATTTTGACCAAAAAATTTTTTTCAGGCCATTGGAGACAAATCTGGTCTAAAACCGGCTTTTTAAGACACTAAAAGACTAAAATACATTAATTTTGACTAGCTTTTTTTCAGACCTTTGGTGACCAAATGCATTCATTTATACTAAAAAAGGCTTTTTTCGACACTTGGAGACCAAAATAGAGTCATTTTAACAAAAAAAATTTCAGGCCATTGGAGCCCAAAAATCTAAAATCTTGTCTAAAACCGGCTTTTCAAGGCTCTAAAAGATCACCTGTGCGATTTTTTGATCATGCGCTATAAACAAAAAAAGAGCGTCAATTTTGCAAAAATAGCAATATTTTTCACATTTTTTTATATGAAATTCACCAAAAAAATGTAAAAATCAAAGTTTTTTAACATTTTCGGCCAATTTGTTTATGCTACATGTTTGGTAAAAAAATCGCAAAAAGCGTATTTTGATTGGTGTGCGCAAAAGTTATCGCGTTTACTAACAAAGGGAAAGATTTTTTGTAATTTTTGTTGGTTTTTTTTCAACGTGTAATGGCGGCGATCTGCGATTTTTTTTGCGGTACTGCAAAATTGCGGCAGACAAATCGGACCCTTGACTGATATTTTTGACACTTTCGGGGTTACCAGTGACATTTCTACAGTAATCAGTGCTATACATATGCACTGTTACTGTAAAATTACACTGGCAGTGAAGGGGTTAACTTTTTTTGAGAGGGAGGGGCTGTGTGTGTCCCTAGGGGCGTGATTCTAACTGTGATTGGCTGTGGCTTGAGCTGTAGGAACAGTGATCAACGGTCCTACATAGTAGAACCGTATGATCACTGTTTCTACACAGGGGAGAATGACAGGGGGCTTGTTTACATCAGTCGCCTGACTTTCTCCCTCTGTCGGATCGCCAAGTGACCGGCAGACATCGGGGGACCCGTGCGGGGGATCCATGACCACGCGGGAGCTCGCCTCCGGGGCGCGCTCGCTCCCTAGACCCTAACAGGCTAGCAACGTAGATCAACATCACTTTGCCTGTGAGGGGCTTACTGCCGACGTATATAGTGGTTAAGGCTCTAAAAGACAAAAATAAAGTCACTTTGACTAAATTTTTTTAGACCTTTGGTGGCGAAATGCCGTTATTTTGACTAACAAAAGGTTTTTATACACTTGGAGACCAAAATAGAGTCATTTTGACCAAAACATTTTTTTCAGGCCAATCGAGCCCAAATGGCCGGTTTTAAACAAATCTTGTCTAAAACCGGCTTTTTAAGGCTGTAAAAGACAAAAAATACAGTAATTTTGACTATTTTTTTTTCAGACCTTTGGTGACCAAATGCCGTTATTTTGACTAACAAAAGGTTTTTAGACACTTGGAGACCAAAATAGAGTATTTTTGACCAAAACATTTTTTTCAGGCCATTTTAGCCAAATGTCTAAAATCGTGCCTAAAACCGGCTTTTTAAGGCTCTCAAAGAAAAAAATATAGTCATTTGGACTTAATTTTTTCAGACCTTTGGTGACCAAATGCAGTTATTTTGACTTAAAAAGGCTTTTTAGACACTTGGAGACCGAAATAGAGTCATTTTAACTAAAAAATAATTTTCAGGCCATTGGAGCCCAAATGGCCGGTTTTAGACAAATCTTGTCTTAAACCGGCTTTTTAAGGCTCTAAAAGACAAAAATACAGTCATTTTGACTAAATTGTTTTTCAGACCTTTGGTGACCAAATGCCGTTATTTTGACTAACAAAAGGTTTTTAGACACTTGGAGACCAAAATAGAGTCATTTTGACCAAAACATTTTTTTCAGGCCATTGGAGCCCAAATTGCCGGTTTTAAACAAATCTTGTCTAAAACCGGCTTTTTAAGGCTGTAAAAGACAAAAAATACAGTAATTTTGACTAATTTTTTTTCAGACCTTTGGTGACCAAATGCCGTTATTTTGACTAACAAAAGGTTTTTAGACACTTGGAGACCAAAATAGAGTATTTTTGACCAAAACATTTTTTTTCAGGCCATTGGAGCCAAATGTCTAAAATCTTGTCTAAAACCGGCTTTTTAAGGCTCTAAAAGACAAAAATATAGTCATTTTGACGAAATTTTTTTTCTGACCTTTGGTGACCAAATGCAGTTATTTTGACTAAAAAACGATTTTTAGACACTTGGAGACCAAAACAGAGTAATTTTGACCGAAAATTTCTTTTCAGGCCATTGGAGCCCAAATGGCCGGTTTTAGACAAATCTTGTCTAAAACCAGCTTTTTAAGGCTCTAAAAGACAAAAAATACAGTCATTTTGACTAAATTTTTTTCAGACCTTTGGTGACCAAATGCCGTTATTTTGACTAACAAAAGGTTTTTAGACACTTGGAGACCAAAATAGAGTATTTTTGACCAAAACATTTTTTTCAGGCCATTCTAGCCAAATGTCTAAAATCTTGTCTAAAACCGGTTTTTTAAGGCTCTCAAAGAAAAAAATATAGTCATTTGGACTTAATTTTTTCAGACCTTTGGTGACCAAATGCAGTTATTTTGACTTAAAAAGGCTTTTTAGACACTTGGAGACCGAAATAGAGTCATTTTAAATAAAAAATATTTTCAGGCCATTGGAGCCCAAATGGCCGGTTTTAGACAAATCTTGTCTTAAACCGGCTTTTTAAGGCTCTAAAAGACAAAAATACAGTCATTTTGACTAAATTGTTTTTCAGACCTTTGGTGACCAAATGCCGTTATTTTGACTAACAAAAGGTTTTTAGACACTTGGAGACCAAAATAGATGCCGACGTAAATAGTCGTGCGGCAGTCGGCAAGTGGTTAAGGCTCTAAAAGACAAAAATAAAGACACTTTGACTAATTTTTTTTTAGACCTTTGGTGACGAAATGCAGTTATTTTGACTAAAAAAGGCTTTTTAGACACTTGGAGACCAAAATTGAGTCATTTTGACCAAAAACATTTTTTCATGCCATTGGAGCCCAAATGGCCGGTTTTAGACAACTCTTGTCTAAAACCGGATTTTTAAGGCTCTAAAAGACAAAACATACAGTCATTTTGACTAAATTTTTTTCAGACCTTTGGTGACCAAATGCCGTTATTTTGACTAACAAAAGGTTTTTAGACACTTGGAGACCAAAATAGAGTATTTTTGACCAAAACATTTTTTTCAGGCCATTGGAGCCAAATGTCGAAAATCTTGTCTAAAACCGGCTTTTTAAGGCTCTAAAAGACAAAAATATAGTCATTTTGACGAAATTTTTTTTTCTGACCTTTGGTGACCAAATGCAGTTATTTTGACTAAAAAACGATTTTTAGACACTTGGAGACCAAAACAGAGTAATTTTGACCGAAAATTTCTTTTCAGGCCATTGTGGCCGGTTTTAGACAAATCTTGTCTAAAACCGGCTTTTAAGGCTCTAAAAGACAAAAATGCAGTCATTTTGACTAAAGTATTTTTCAGACCTTTGGTGACCAAATTCAGTTATTTTGACAAAAAAAGGCTTTTTAGACATTTGGAGACCAAAGTAGAGTCATTTTGACCAAAAAATTTTTTCAGGCCATTGGAGCCCAAATGGCCGGTTTTAGACAAATCTGGTCTAAAACCGGCTTTTTAAGACACTAAAAGACAACAATACATTAATTTTGACTAGTTTTTTTCAGATCTTTGGTGACCAAATGCATTTATTGTGACTAAAAAAGGCTTTTTAGACATTTGGAGACCAAAATAGAGTCATTTTGACCAAATTTTTTTTCAGGCAATTGGAGCCCAAATGGCCAGTTATAGACAAATCTTGCCTAAAACCGGCTTTTTAAGGCTCTAAAAGACAAAAATGCAGTCATTTTGACTAATTTTTTTATCAGACCTTTGGTGACCAAATGCAGATATTTTGACTAAAAAAGGCTTTTTAGACACTTGGAGACCAAAATAGAGTCATTTTGACCAAAAAAATCTTTCAGGCCATTTAAGCCCAAATGTCTAAAATCGTGCCTAAAACCGGCTTTTTAAGGCTCTCAAAGAAAAAAATATAGACATTTGGACTTAATTTTTTTTCAGACCTTTGGTGACCAAATGCAGTTATTTTGACTTAAAAAGGCTTTTTAGACACTTGGAGACCAAAATAGAGTCATTTTAACTAAAAAAATAATTTTCAAGCCATTGGAGCCCAGATTTGTCTAAAACCGGCTTTTTAAGGCTCTAAAAGACAAAAATATAGTCATTTTGACTAAAAATTTTTTCAGACCTTTGGTGACCAAATGCCGTTATTTTGACTAACAAAAGGTTTTTAGACACTTGGAGACCAAAATAGAGTCATTTTGACCAAAAAATTTTTTTCAGGCCATTGGAGCCCAAATGGCCGGTTTTAAACAAATCTTGTCTAAAACCGTCTTTTTAAGGCTGTAAAAGACAAAAAATACAGTAATTTTGACTAAATTTTTTTCAGACCTTTGGTGACCAAATGCCGTTATTTTGACTAACAAAAGGTTTTTAGACACTTGGAGACCAAAATAGAGTATTTTTGACCAAAATATTTTTTTCAGGCCATTGGAGCCAAATGTCTAAAATCTTGTCTAAAACCGGCTTTTTAAGGCTCTAAAAGACAAAAATACAGTCATTTTGACTAAAGTATTTTTCAGACCTTTGGTGACCAAATTCAGTTATTTTGAAAAAAAAGGCTTTTTAGACACTTGGAGACCAAAATAGAGTCATTTTGACCAAAAAATTTTTTTCAGGCCATTGGAGACAAATCTGGTCTAAAACCGGCTTTTTAAGACACTAAAAGACTAAAATACATTAATTTTGACTAGCTTTTTTTCAGACCTTTGGTGACCAAATGCATTCACTTATACTAAAAAAGGCTTTTTTCGACACTTGGAGACCAAAATAGAGTCATTTTAACAAAAAAAATTTCAGGCCATTGGAGCCCAAAAATCTAAAATCTTGTCTAAAACCGGCTTTTCAAGGCTCTAAAAGATCACCTGTGCGATTTTTTGATCATGCGCTATAAACAAAAAAAGAGCGTCAATTTTGCAAAAATAGCAATATTTTTCACATTTTTTTATATGAAATTCACCAAAAAAATGTAAAAATCAAAGTTTTTTAACATTTTCGGCCAATTTGTTTATGCTACATGTTTGGTAAAAAAATCGCAAAAAGCGTATTTTGATTGGTGTGCGCAAAAGTTATCGCGTTTACTAACAAAGGGAAAGATTTTTTGTAATTTTTGTTGGTTTTTTTTCAACGTGTAATGGCGGCGATCTGCGATTTTTTTTGCGGTACTGCAAAATTGCGGCAGACAGATCGGACCCTTGACTGACATTTTTGACACTTTCGGGGTTACCAGTGACATTTCTACAGTAATCAGTGCTATACATATGCACTGTTACTGTAAAATTACACTGGCAGTGAAGGGGTTAACTTTTTTTGAGAGGGAGGGGCTGTGTGTGTCCCTAGGGGCGTGATTCTAACTGTGATTGGCTGTGGCTTGAGCTGTAGGAACAGTGATCAACGGTCCTACATAGTAGAACCGTATGATCACTGTTTCTACACAGGGGAGAATGACAGGGGGCTTGTTTACATCAGTCGCCTGACTTTCTCCCTCTGTCGGATCGCCAAGTGACCGGCAGACATCGGGGGACCCGTGCGGGGGATCCATGACCACGCGGGAGCTCGCCTCCGGGGCGCGCGCTCGCTCCCTAGACCCTAACAGGCTAGCAACGTAGATCAACATCACTTTGCCTGTGAGGGGCTTACTGCCGACGTATATAGTGGTTAAGGCTCTAAAAGACAAAAATAAAGTCACTTTGACTAAATTTTTTTAGATCTTTGGTGGCGAAATGCCGTTATTTTGACTAACAAAAGGTTTTTATACACTTGGAGACCAAAATAGAGTCATTTTGACCAAAACATTTTTTTCAGGCCAATCGAGCCCAAATGGCCGGTTTTAAACAAATCTTGTCTAAAACCGGCTTTTTAAGGCTGTAAAAGACAAAAAATACAGTAATTTTGACTATTTTTTTTTTCAGACCTTTGGTGACCAAATGCCGTTATTTTGACTAACAAAAGGTTTTTAGACACTTGGAGACCAAAATAGAGTATTTTTGACCAAAACATTTTTTTCAGGCCATTTTAGCCAAATGTCTAAAATCGTGCCTAAAACCGGCTTTTTAAGGCTCTCAAAGAAAAAAATATAGTCATTTGGACTTAATTTTTTCAGACCTTTGGTGACCAAATGCAGTTATTTTGACTTAAAAAGGCTTTTTAGACACTTGGAGACCGAAATAGAGTCATTTTAACTAAAAAATAATTTTCAGGCCATTGGAGCCCAAATGGCCGGTTTTAGACAAATCTTGTCTTAAACCGGCTTTTTAAGGCTCTAAAAGACAAAAATACAGTCATTTTGACTAAATTGTTTTTCAGACCTTTGGTGACCAAATGCCGTTATTTTGACTAACAAAAGGTTTTTAGACACTTGGAGACCAAAATAGAGTCATTTTGACCAAAACATTTTTTTCAGGCCATTGGAGCCCAAATTGCCGGTTTTAAACAAATCTTGTCTAAAACCGGCTTTTTAAGGCTGTAAAAGACAAAAAATACAGTAATTTTGACTAATTTTTTTTCAGACCTTTGGTGACCAAATGCCGTTATTTTGACTAACAAAAGGTTTTTAGACACTTGGAGACCAAAATAGAGTATTTTTGACCAAAACATTTTTTTTCAGGCCATTGGAGCCAAATGTCTAAAATCTTGTCTAAAACCGGCTTTTTAAGGCTCTAAAAGACAAAAATATAGTCATTTTGACGAAATTTTTTTTCTGACCTTTGGTGACCAAATGCAGTTATTTTGACTAAAAAACGATTTTTAGACACTTGGAGACCAAAACAGAGTAATTTTGACCGAAAATTTCTTTTCAGGCCATTGGAGCCCAAATGGCCGGTTTTAGACAAATCTTGTCTGAAACCAGCTTTTTAAGGCTCTAAAAGACAAAAAATACAGTCATTTTGACTAAATTTTTTTCAGACCTTTGGTGACCAAATGCCATTATTTTGACTAACAAAAGGTTTTTAGACACTTGGAGACCAAAATAGAGTATTTTTGACCAAAACATTTTTTTCAGGCCATTTTAGCCAAATGTCTAAAATCGTGCCTAAAACCGGCTTTTTAAGGCTCTCAAAGAAAAAAATATAGTCATTTGGACTTAATTTTTTCGGACCTTTGGTGACCAAATGCAGTTATTTTGACTTAAAAAGGCTTTTTAGACACTTGGAGACCGAAATAGAGTCATTTTAACTAAAAAATAATTTTCAGGCCATTGGAGCCCAAATGGCCGGTTTTAGACAAATCTTGTCTTAAACCGGCTTTTTAAGGCTCTAAAAGACAAAAATACAGTCATTTTGACTAAATTGTTTTTCAGACCTTTGGTGACCAAATGCCGTTATTTTGACTAACAAAAGGTTTTTAGACACTTGGAGACCAAAATAGAGTCATTTTGACCAAAACATTTTTTTCAGGCCATTGGAGCCCAAATTGCCGGTTTTAAACAAATCTTGTCTAAAACCGGCTTTTTAAGGCTGTAAAAGACAAAAAATACAGTAATTTTGACTAATTTTTTTTCAGACCTTTGGTGACCAAATGCCGTTATTTTGACTAACAAAAGGTTTTTAGACACTTGGAGACCAAAATAGAGTATTTTTGACCAAAACATTTTTTTTTCAGGCCATTGGAGCCAAATGTCTAAAATCTTGTCTAAAACCGGCTTTTTAAGGCTCTAAAAGACAAAAATATAGTCATTTTGACGAAATTTTTTTTCTGACCTTTGGTGACCAAATGCAGTTATTTTGACTAAAAAACGATTTTTAGACACTTGGAGACCAAAACAGAGTAATTTTGACCGAAAATTTCTTTTCAGGCCATTGGAGCCCAAATGGCCGGTTTTAGACAAATCTTGTCTAAAACCAGCTTTTTAAGGCTCTAAAAGACAAAAAATACAGTCATTTTGACTAAATTTTTTTCAGACCTTTGGTGACCAAATGCCATTATTTTGACTAACAAAAGGTTTTTAGACACTTGGAGACCAAAATAGAGTATTTTTGACCAAAACATTTTTTTCAGGCCATTCTAGCCAAATGTCTAAAATCTTGTCTAAAACCGGCTTTTTAAGGCTCTCAAAGAAAAAAATATAGTCATTTGGACTTAATTTTTTTCAGACCTTTGGTGACCAAATGCAGTTATTTTGACTTAAAAAGGCTTTGTAGACACTTGGAGACCGAAATAGAGTCATTTTAACTAAAAAATATTTTCAGGCCATTGGAGCCCAAATGGCCGGTTTTAGACAAATCTTGTCTTAAACCGGCTTTTTAAGGCTCTAAAAGACAAAAATACAGTCATTTTGACTAAATTGTTTTTCAGACCTTTGGTGACCAAATGCCGTTATTTTGACTAACAAAAGGTTTTTAGACACTTGGAGACCAAAATAGATGCCGACGTAAATAGTCGTGCGGCAGTCGGCAAGTGGTTAAGGCTCTAAAAGACAAAAATAAAGACACTTTGACTAATTTTTTTTTTAGACCTTTGGTGACGAAATGCAGTTATTTTGACTAAAAAAGGCTTTTTAGACACTTGGAGACCAAAATTGAGTCATTTTGACCAAAAACATTTTTTCATGCCATTGGAGCCCAAATGGCCGGTTTTAGACAACTCTTGTCTAAAACCGGATTTTTAAGGCTCTAAAAGACAAAACATACAGTCATTTTGACTAAATTTTTTTCAGACCTTTGGTGACCAAATGCCGTTATTTTGACTAACAAAAGGTTTTTAGACACTTGGAGACCAAAATAGAGTATTTTTGACCAAAACATTTTTTTCCAGGCCATTTTAGCCAAATGTCTAAAATCGTGCCTAAAACCGGCTTTTTAAGGCTCTCAAAGAAAAAATATAGTCATTTGGACTTAATTTTTTTCAGACCTTTGGTGACCAAATGCAGTTATTTTGACTTAAAAAGGCTTTTTAGACACTTGGAGACCGAAATAGAGTCATTTTAACTAAAAAATAATTTTCAGGCCATTGGAGCCCAAATGGCCGGTTTTAGACAAATCTTGTCTTAAACCGGCTTTTTAAGGCTCTAAAAGACAAAAATACAGTAATTTTGACTAATTTTTTTTTCAGACCTTTGGTGACCAAATGCCGTTATTTTGACTAACAAAAGGTTTTTAGACACTTGGAGACCAAAATAGAGTATTTCTGACCAAAACATTTTTTTCAGGCCATTGGAGCCAAATGTCTAAAATCTTGTCTAAAACCGGCTTTTTAAGGCTTTAAAAGACAAAAATATAGTCATTTTGACTATAGTATTTTTCAGACCTTTGGTGACCAAATGCAGTTATTTTGACTAAAAAAGGCTTTTTAGACACTTGGAGACCAAAATAGAGTCATTTTGACCAAAAAGTTTTTTTCAGGCCATTGGAGCCCAAATGGCCGGTTTTAGACAAATCTGGTCTAAAACCGGCTTTTTAAGACACTAAAAGACAAAAATACATTAATTTTGACTACATTTTTTTTCAGACCTTTGGTGACGAAATGCAGTTATTTTGACTAAAAAAGGCTTTTTAGACACTTGGAGACCAAAATTGAGTCATTTTGACCAAAAACATTTTTTCATGCCATTGGAGCCCAAATGGCCGGTTTTAGACAACTCTTGTCTAAAACCGGATTTTTAAGGCTCTAAAAGACAAAACATACAGTCATTTTGACTAAATTTTTTTCAGACCTTTGGTGACCAAATGCCGTTATTTTGACTAACAAAAGGTTTTTAGACACTTGGAGACCAAAATAGAGTATTTTTGACCAAAACATTTTTTTCCAGGCCATTTTAGCCAAATGTCTAAAATCGTGCCTAAAACCGGCTTTTTAAGGCTCTCAAAGAAAAAATATAGTCATTTGGACTTAATTTTTTTCAGACCTTTGGTGACCAAATGCAGTTATTTTGACTTAAAAAGGCTTTTTAGACACTTGGAGACCGAAATAGAGTCATTTTAACTAAAAAATAATTTTCAGGCCATTGGAGACCAAATGGCCGGTTTTAGACAAATCTTGTCTTAAGCCGGCTTTTTAAGGCTCTAAAAGACAAAAATATAGTCATTTTGACGAAATTTTTTTTCTGACCTTTGGTGACCAAATGCAGTTATTTTGACTAAAAAACGATTTTTAGACACTTGGAGACCAAAACAGAGTAATTTTGACCGAAAATTTCTTTTCAGGCCATTGGAGCCCAAATGGCCGGTTTTAGACAAATCTTGTCTAAAACCAGCTTTTTAAGGCTCTAAAAGACAAAAAATACAGTCATTTTGACTAAATTTTTTTCAGACCTTTGGTGACCAAATGCCGTTATTTTGACTAACAAAAGGTTTTTAGACACTTGGAGACCAAAATAGAGTATTTTTGACCAAAACATTTTTTTCAGGCCATTCTAGCCAAATGTCTAAAATCTTGTCTAAAACCGGCTTTTTAAGGCTCTCAAAGAAAAAAATATAGTCATTTGGACTTAATTTTTTCAGACCTTTGGTGACCAAATGCAGTTATTTTGACTTAAAAAGGCTTTTTAGACACTTGGAGACCGAAATAGTCATTTTAACTAAAAAATATTTTCAGGCCATTGGAGCCCAAATGGCCGGTTTTAGACAAATCTTGTCTTAAACCGGCTTTTTAAGGCTCTAAAAGACAAAAATACAGTCATTTTGACTAAATTGATTTTCAGACCTTTGGTGACCAAATGCCGTTATTTTGACTAACAAAAGGTTTTTAGACACTTGGAGACCAAAATAGAGTATTTTTGACCAAAACATTTTTTTCAGGCCATTGGAGCCAAATGTCGAAAATCTTGTCTAAAACCGGCTTTTTAAGGCTCTAAAAGACAAAAATATAGTAATTTTGACTACATTTTTTTCAAACCTTTGGTGACCAAATGCAGTTATTTTGACTAAAAAAGGCTTTTTAGACACTTGGAGACCAAAATAGAGTCATTTTGACCAAACATTTTTTTCAGGCCATTGAAACTCAAATGGCCGGTTTTAGACAAATCGTGTCTAAAACCGGCTATTTAACCACTTAACCCCCGGAAGATTTGACCCCCTTCCTATTTTGCGATTCGGCACTGCGTTGACTTTAACGGACAATTGCGCAGTCGTGCGACGCTGTACCTAAACAAATTTGACTTACTTTTTTTCCCACAAACAGAGCTTTCTTTTGGTGGTATTTGATCACCTGTGCGATTTTTTGATCATGCGCTATAAACAAAAAAAGAGCGTCAATTTTGCAAAAATAGCAATATTTTTCACATTTTTTATATGAAATTCCCCCAAAAAATGTGAAAATCAAATTTTTTTAACATTTTTGGCCAATTTGTTTTATGCTACATATGTTTGGTAAAAAAAAAGCGTATTTTGATTGGTTTGCGCAAAAGTTATCGTGTTTACTAACAAAGGGAAAGATTTTTGTCGTTTTTGTAGTTTTTTTTTCAACGCGTAATGGCGGCGATCTGCGATTTTTTTTGCGGTACTGCAAAATTGCGGCAGACAGATCGGACCCTTGACTGACATTTTTGACACTTTTGGGGTTACCAGTGACATTTCTACAGTAATCAGTGCTATACATATGCACTGTTACTGTAAAATTACACTGGCAGTGAAGGGGGTTAACTTTTTTTTGAGAGGGAGGGGCTGTGTGTGTCCCTCGGGGCGTGATTCTAACTGTGATTGGTTGTGGCTTGAGCTGTAGGAACAGTGATCAATGGTCCTACATAGTAGAACCGTATGATCACTGTTTCTACACAGGGGAGAATGACAGGTGGCTTGTTTACATCAGTCGCCTGACTTTCTCCCTCTGCAGTGACGATCGCCGAGTGACCGGCGAACATCGGGTCCGCCGGTCACACCTGCGGGGGATCCGTGACCACGCGGGAGCGTGCCTCCGGGGGCGCGCGCTCGCTCCCTAGACCCTCACAAGCTAGCAACGTGGATCAACATCACTTTGCCTGTGAGGGGCTTACTGCTGACGTAAAAACTCGTGCGGCAGTCGGCAAGTGGTTAAGGCTCTAAAAGACAAAAATAAAGACACTTTGACTAATTTTTTTTTTAGACCTTTGGTGACGAAATGCAGTTATTTTGACTAAAAAAGGCTTTTTAGACACTTGGAGACCAAAATTGAGTCATTTTGACCAAAAACATTTTTTCATGCCATTGGAGCCCAAATGGCCGGTTTTAGACAACTCTTGTCTAAAACCGGATTTTTAAGGCTCTAAAAGACAAAAAATACAGTCATTTTGACTAAATTTTTTTCAGACCTTTGGTGACCAAATGCAGTTATTTTGACTTAAAAAGGCTTTTTAGACACTTGGAGACCGAAATAGAGTCATTTTAACTAAAAAATAATTTTCAGGCCATTGGAGCCCAAATGGCCGGTTTTAGACAAATCTTGTCTTAAACCGGCTTTTTAAGGCTCTAAAAGACAAAAATACAGTCATTTTGACTAAGTTTGTTTTTCAGACCTTTGGTGACCAAATGCCGTTATTTTGACTAACAAAAGTTTTTAGACACTTGGAGACCAAAATAGAGTCATTTTGACCAAAACATTTTTTTCAGGCCATTGGAGCCCAAATTGCCGGTTTTAAACAAATCTTGTCTAAAACCGGCTTTTTAAGGCTGTAAAAGACCAAAAATACAGTAATTTTGACTAATTTTTTTTTCAGACCTTTGGTGACCAAATGCCGTCATTTTGACTAACAAAAGGTTTTTAGACACTTGGAGACCAAACTAGAGTATTTTTGACCAAAACATTTTTTTCAGGCCATTGGAGCCAAATGTCTAAAATCTTGTCTAAAACCGGCTTTTTAAGGCTCTAAAAGACAAAAATATAGTCATTTTGACGAAATTTTTTTTTCTGACCTTTGGTGACCAAATGCAGTTATTTTGACTAAAAAACGATTTTTAGACACTTGATGACCAAAACAGAGTAATTTTGACCGAAAATATCTTTTCAGGCCATTGTGGCCGGTTTTAGACAAATCTTGTCTAAAACCGGCTTTTTAAGGCTCTAAAAGACAAAAATACAGTCATTTTGACTAAAGTATTTTTCAGACCTTTGGTGACCAAATTCAGTTATTTTGACAAAAAAGGCTTTTTAGACACTTGGAGACCAAAGTAGTCATTTTGACCAAAAATTTTTTTCAGGCCATTGGAGCCCAAATGGCCGGTTTTAGACAAATCTGGTCTAAAACCGGCTTTTTAAGACACTAAAAGACAACAATACATTAATTTTGACTATTTTTTTTCAGATCTTTGGTGACCAAATTTATTTATTGTGACTAAAAAAGGCTTTTTAGACATTTGGAGACCAAAATAGAGTCATTTTGACCGAATTTTTTTCAGGCAATTGGAGCCCAAATGGCCAGTTATAGACAAATCTTGTCTAAAACCGGCTTTTTAAGGCTCTAAAAGACAAAAATGCAGTCATTTTGACTAATTTTTTTATCAGACCTTTGGTGACCAAATGCAGATATTTTGACTAAAAAAAGGCTTTTTAGACACTTGGAGACCAAAATAGAGTCATTTTGACCAAAAAAATCTTTCAGGCCATTTGAGCCCAAATGTCTAAAATCGTGCCTAAAACCCGCGTTTTATGGCTCTAATAGACAAAAATACAGTCAATTTGACTAAATTTGTTTTTCATACCTTTGGTGACCAAATGCAGTTATTTTGACTAAAAAAGGAAGGCTTTTTAGACACTTGGAGACCAAAATCGAGTCATTTTGACCCAAAAAATTTCTTCAGGCTATTGGAGCCAAATGTCTAAAATCTTGTCTAAAACCGGCTTTTTAAGGCTCTCAAAGAAAAAAATATAGTCATTTTGACTAAATTTTTTTTCAGACCTTTGGTGACCAAAATGCCATTATTTTGACTAACAAAAGGTTTTTAGACACTTGGAGACCAAAATAGAGTCATTTTGACCAAAACATTTTTTTCAGGCCATTGGAGCCCAAATGGTCGGTTTTAAACAAATCTTGTCTAAAACCGTCTTTTTAAGGCTGTAAAAGACAAAAAATACAGTAATTTTGACTAAATTTTTTTTCACACCTTTGGTGACCAAATGCCGTTATTTTGACTAACAAAAGGTTTTTAGACACTTGGAGACCAAAATAGAGTATTTTTGACCAAAACATTTTTTTCAGGCCATTGGAGCCAAATGTCTAATATCTTGTCTAAAACCGGCTTTTTAAGGCTCTAAAAGACAAAAATACAGTAATTTTGACAAAAGTATTTTTCAGACCTTTGGTGACCAAATTCAGTTATTTTGGAAAAAAAGGCTTTTTAGACACTTGGAGACCAAAATAGAGTCATTTTGACCAAAAATTTTTTTTCAGGCCATTGGAGCCCAAATGGCCGGTTTTAGACAAATCTGGTCTAAAACCGGCTTTTTAAGACACTAAAAGACAAAAATACATTAATTTTGATTAGTTTTTTTCAGACCTTTGGTGACCAAATGCATTTATTTATACTAAAAAAGGCTTTTTTAGACACTTGGAGACCAAAATAGAGTCATTTTAACAAAAAAATTTCAGGCCATTGGAGCCCAAAAATCTAAAATCTTGTCTAAAACCGGCTTTTCAAGGCTCTAAAAGATCACCTGTTCGATTTTTTGATCATGCGCTATAAACAAAAAAAGGGCGTCAATTTTGCAAAAATAGCAATATTTTTCACATTTTTTTATATGAAATTCACCAAAAAAATGTAAAAATCAAAGTTTTTTAACATTTTCGGCCAATTTGTTTATGCTACATATGTTTGGTAAAAAAAATCGCAAAAAGCGTATTTTGATTGGTTTGCGCAAAAGTTATCGCGTTTACTAACAAAGGGAAAGATTTTTGTCATTTTTGTTGGTTTTTTTTTCAACGCGTAATTGAGATTTTTTTTGCGGTACCTCAAAATTGCGGCAGCCGTATCGGACCGGCTTTTCAAGGCTCTAAAAGAAAAAAAAAAACAGTCAATTTGACTAAATGTTTTTCAGATCTTTGGTGACCAAATGCATTTATTGTGACTAAAAAGGCCTTTTAGACACTTGGAGACCAAAATAGAGTCATTTTGACCAAAACATTTTTTTAAGGCCATTGGAGCCAAATGTCTAAAATTTTGTCTAAAACCAGCATTTTAAGGCTCTAAAAGACAAAAATATAGTCATTTTGACTAAATTTTTTTTCAGACCTTTGGTTACCAAATGCAGTTATTTTGACTAAAAAGGCTTTTTAGACACTTGGAGACCAAAATAGAGTCATTTTGACCGAATTTTTTTCAGGCAATAGGAGCCCAAATGGCCAGTTATAGACAAATCTTGTCTAAAACCGTCTTTTTAAGGCTCTAAATGACAAAAATACAGTCATTTTGACTATTTTTTTTTATCAGACCTTTGGTGACCAAATGCAGTTATTTTGACTAAAAAAGGCTTTTTAGACACGTGGAGACCAAAATAGAGTCATTTTGACCAAAAAAACCTTTCAGGCCATTTGAGCCCAAATGTCTAAAATCGTGCCTAAAACCCGCGTTTTAAGGCTCTAAAAGACAAAAATACAGTCAATTTGACTAAATGTGTTTTTCATACCTTTGGTGACCAAATTCAGTTATTTTGACTAAAAAAGGAATGCTTTTTAGACTCTTGGAGGCCAAAATCGAGTCATTTTGACCCAAAAAATTTTTTCAGGCTATTGGAGCCAAATGTCTAAAATCTTGTCTAAAACCGGCTTTTTAAGGCTCTAAAAGAAAAAAATATAGTCATTTGGACTTAATTTTTTTTCAGACCTTTTGTGACCAAATGCAGTTATTTTGACTTAAAAAGGCTTTTTAGACACTTGGAGACCAAAATAGAGTCATTTTAACTAAAAAAAAATTTTCAGGCCATTGTTGCCGAAATGGCTGGTTTTAGACAAATCTTGTCTTAAACCGGCTTTTTAAGGCTCTAAAAGACAAAAATACAGTCATTTTGACTAAATTGTTTTTCAGACCTTTGGTGACCAAATGCCGTTATTTTGACTAACGAAAGGTTTTTAGACACTTGGAGACCAAAATAGAGTCATTTTGACCAAAACATTTTTTCAGGCCAATCGAGCCCAAATGGCCGGTTTTAAACAAATCTTGTCTAAAACCGGCTTTTAAGGCTGTAAAAGACAAAAAATACAGTAATTTTGACTAAATTTTTTTCAGACCTTTGGTGACCAAATGCCGTTATTTTGACTAACAAAAGATTTTTTAGACACTTGGAGACCAAAATAGAGTATTTCTGGCCAAAACATTTTTTTCAGGCCATTGGAGCCAAATGTCTAAAATCTTGTCTAAAACCGGCTTTTTAAGGCTTTAAAAGACAAAAATATACTCATTTTGACTAAAGTATTTTTCAGACCTTTGGTGACCAAATGCAGTTATTTTGACTAAAAAAGGCTTTTTAGACACTTGGAGACCAAAATAGAGTCATTTTGACCAAAAAGTTTTTTTCAGGCCATTGGAGCCCAAATGGCCGGTTTTAGACAAATCTGGTCTAAATCCGGCTTTTTAAGACACTAAAAGACAAAAATACATTAATTTTGACTAATTTTTTCAGACCTTTGCTGACCAAATGCATTTATTTATACTAAAAAAGACTTTTTTAGACACTTGGAGACCAAAATAGAGTCATTTTAACAAAAAAAATTTTCAGGCCATTGGAGCCCAAAAATCTAAAATCTTGTCTAAAACCGGCTTTTCAAGGCACTAAAAGACAAAAATACAGTCAATTTGACTAAATTTTTTTTCAGATCTTTCGTGACCAAATGCAGTTATTTTGACTAAAAAGGCTTTTTAGACACTTGAAGACCAAAATAGAGTCATTTTGACCAAAACATTTTTTTCAGGCCATTGGAGCCAAATGTCTAAAATCTTGTCTAAAACCGGCTTTTTAAGGCTCTAAAAGACAAAAATATAGTAATTTTGACTACATTTTTTTCAGACCTTTGGTTACCAAATGCAGTTATTTTGACTAAAAAAGGCTTTTTAGACACTTGGAGACCAAAATAGAGTCATTTTGACCGATTTTTTTTCAGGCAATTGGAGCCCAAATGGCCAGTTATAGACAAATCTTGTCTAAAACCGGCTTTTTAAGGCTCTAAAAGACAAAAATACAGTCATCTTGACAATTTTTTTTATCAGACCTTTGGTGACCAAATGCAGTTATTTTGACTAAAAAAGGCTTTTTAGACACTTGGAGACAAAAATAGAGTCATTTTGACCAAACATTTTTTTCAGGCCATTGAAACTCAAATGGCCGGTTTTAGACAAATCGTGTCTAAAACCGGCTATTTACCACTTAACCCCCGGAAGATTTGACCCCCTTCCTGACCAGGGCCTATTTTGCGATTCGGCACTGCGTTGACTTTAACGGACAATTGCGCGGTCGTGCGACGCTGTACCTAAACAAATTTGACTTCCTTTTTTTCCCACAAACAGAGCTTTCTTTTGGTGGTATTTGATCACCTGTGCGATTTTTTGATCATGCGCTATAAACAAAAAAAAGCGTCAATTTTGCAAAAATAGCAATATTTTTCACATTTTTTTACATGAAATTCCCCAAAAAAATGTGAAAATCAAAATTTTTTAACATTTTCGGCCAATTTGTTTTATGCTACATATGTTTGGTAAAAAAAAAAGCGTATTTTGATTGGTTTGCGCAAAAGTTATCGCGTTTACTAACAAAGGGAAAGATTTTTGTTGTTTATGTAGTTTTTTTTTCAACGCGTAATGGCGGCGATCTGCGATTTTTTTTGTGGTACTGCAAAATTGCGGCAGACAGATCGGACCCTTGACTGACATTTTTGACACTTTTGGGGTTACCAGTGACATTTCTACAGTAATCAGTGCTATACATATGCACTGTTACTGTAAAATTACACTGGCAGTGAAGGGGTTAACTTTTTTGAGAGGGAGGGGCTGTGTGTGTCCCTCGGGGCGTGATTCTAACTGTGATTGGTTGTGGCTTGAGCTGTAGGAACAGTGATCAACGGTCCTACATAGTAGAACTGTATGATCACTGTTTCTACACAGGGGAGAATGACAGGTGGCTTGTTTACATCAGTCGCCTGACTTTCTCCCTCTGCAGTGACGATCGCCGAGTGACCGGCGAACATCGGGTCCGCCAGTCACACGTGCGGAGGATCCGTGACCACGCGGGAGCGTGCCTCCGGGGGCGCGCGCTCGCTCCCTAGACCCTCACAAGCTAGCAACGTAGATCAACATCACTTTGCCTGTGAGGGGCTTACTGCCGACGTAAAAACTCGTGCGGCAGTCGGCAAGTGGTTAAGGCTCTAAAAGACAAAAATAAAGACACTTTGACTAATTTTTTTTTTAGACCTTTGGTGACGAAATGCAGTTATTTTGACTAAAAAAGGCTTTTTAGACACTTGGAGACCAAAATTGAGTCATTTTGACCAAAAACATTTTTTCATGCCATTGGAGCCCAAATGGCCGGCTTTAGACAACTCTTGTCTAAAATCGGATTTTTAAGGCTCTAAAAGACAAAAAATACAGTCATTTTGACTAATTTTTTTTCAGACCTTTGGTGACCAAATGCCGTTATTTTGACTAACAAAAGGTTTTTAGACACTTGGAGACCAAAATAGAGTATTTTTGACCAAAACATTTTTTTCCAGGCCATTTTAGCCAAATGTCTAAAATCGTGCCTAAAACCGGCTTTTTAAGGCTCTCAAAGAAAAAATATAGTCATTTGGACTTAATTTTTTTCAGACCTTTGGTGACCAAATGCAGTTATTTTGACTTAAAAAGGCTTTTTAGACACTTGGAGACCGAAATAGAGTCATTTTAACTAAAAAATAATTTTCAGGCCATTGGAGCCCAAATGGCCGGTTTTAGACAAATCTTGTCTTAAACCGGCTTTTTAAGGCTCTAAAAGACAAAAATACAGTCATTTTGACTGAGTTTGTTTTTCAGACCTTTGGTGACCAAATGCCGTTATTTTGACTAACAAAAGTTTTTAGACACTTGGAGACCAAAATAGAGTCATTTTGACCAAAACATTTTTTTCAGGCCATTGGAGCCCAAATTGCCGGTTTTAAACAAATCTTGTCTAAAACCGGCTTTTTAAGGCTGTAAAAGACAAAAAATACAGTAATTTTGACTAATTTTTTTTTCAGAACTTTTGTGACCAAATGCCGTTATTTTGACTAACAAAAGGTTTTTAGACACTTGGAGACCATACTAGAGTATTTTTGACCAAAACATTGTTTTCAGGCCATTGGAGCCAAATGTCTAAAATCTTATCTAAAACTGGCTTTTTAAGGCTCTAAAAGACAAAAATATAGTCATTTTGACGAAATTTTTTTTTCTGACCTTTGGTGACCAAATGCAGTTATTTTGACTAAAAAACGATTTTTAGACACTTGGAGACCAAAACAGAGTAATTTTGACCGAAAATTTCTTTTCAGGCCATTGGAGCCCAAATGGCCGGTTTTAGACAAATCTTGTCTAAAACCGGCTTTTTAACCACTTTACCACCGGAGGATTTTGCTGTCTTCCGTCCAGGCCACTTTTTGCGATTCAGCGATGTGCGACTTCAACTGACAATTGCGCGGTCGTGCGACGCCGTACCCAAACGAACTTTACGTCCTTTTTTTCCCACAAACAGAGCTTTCTTTTGGTGGTATTTGATCACCTGTGCGATTTTTACTTTTTGCGCTATAAACAAAAAAAGAGCGTTTATTTTGAAAAAATAACAATATTTTTAACATTTTTTTATATGAAATTCCCCCCAAAAAAGATGTAAAAACCAATTTTATAAAAAAAATTTTCCAATTTGTTTTCTGCTACCTGTTTGGTAAAAAAATCACAATAAGCGTATTTTGATTGGTTTGCGCAAAAGTTATTGCGTTTACTAACAAAGGGAAAGATTTCTGTCATTTTTGGTGTTTTTTTTTTAACGCGTAATGGCGGCGATCTGCGATTTTTTTTGTGGGACTCCGACATTGCGGCGGACAGATCGGACCCTTGACTGACATTTTTGACACTTTTGGGGTTACCAGTGACATTACTGCAGTAATCAGTGCTATATATATGCACTGTTACTGTAAAAATGACACTGGCAGGGAAGGGGTTAATTTTATTGGAGAGGGAGGGGTTAATGTATGCCTGGTGCTTACTGACGTGTGGGGGGGGAGGTGACTGAGTGAGTCATGGACAGATCGGATGTCCAGCTATGCTGAACAGTCCGATCTGTCACTCCCTGTCACTATGGAGATCCGCCCGCTGTGTTTACACACAGCGGGCGGATCTCCACACTAGATCCCCGGCGATCGGGGCAGAGCAGCGGCGATCGCCGCTGCTCCTCCCCTGGCCCGACTCCCGCTGTGAATGAAAACAGCGGGAGCGAGCCTCCGGCAGCGCGCAAGCGCCGCCCAGAAGGGGGAGTGTCTGACGACGTTAATACTACGTCATCAGATGATAACGAACCACTTTGCCGCAGTACTATTACCGTACTCGGTCGGCAAGTGGTTAAGGCTCTAAAAGACAAAAATACAGTCATTTTGACTAAAGTATTTTTCAGAACTTTGGTGACCAAATTCAGTTATTTTGACAAAAAAGGCTTTTTAGACACTTGGAGACCAAAATAGAGTCATTTTGACCAAAAAAATTTTTCAGGCCATTGGAGCCCAAATGGCCGGTTTTAGACAAATCTGGTCTAAAACCGGCTTTTTAAGACACTAAAAGACAAAAATACATTAATTTTGACTAGTTTTTTTCAGATCTTTGGTGACCAAATGCATTTATTGTCACTAAAAAAGGCTTTTTAGACACTTGGAGACCAAAATAGAGTCATTTTGACCGAATGTTTTTTCAGGCAATTGGAGCCCAAATGGCCAGTTATAGACAAATCTTGTCTAAAATCGGCTTTTTAAGGCTCTAAAAGACAAAAATGCAGTCATTTTGACTAATTTTTTTTATCAGACCTTTGGTGACCAAATGCAGATATTTTGACTAAAAAAGGCTTTTTAGACACTTGGAGACCAAAATAGAGTCATTTTGACCAAAAAAATCTTTCAGGCCATTTGAGCCCAAATGTCTAAAATCGTGCCTAAAACCCGCGTTTTAAGGCTCTAAAAGACAAAAATACAGTCAATTTGACTAAATTTGTTTTTCATACCTTTGGTGACCAAATGCAGTTATTTTGACTAAAAAAGGAAGGCTTTTTAGACACTTGGAGACCAAAATCGAGTCATTTTGACCCAAAAAATTTCTTCAGGCTATTGGAGCCAAATGTCTAAAATCTTGTCTAAAACCGGCTTTTTAAGGCTCTCAAAGAAAAAAATAAAGTCATTTTGACTAAATTTTTTTTCAGACCTTTGGTGACCAAATGCCGTTATTTTGACTAACAAAAGGTTTTTAGACACTTGGAGACCAAAATAGAGTCATTTTGACCAAAACATTTTTTTCAGGCCATTGGAGCCCAAATGGCCGGTTTTAAACAAATCTTGTCTAAAACCGTCTTTTTAACCACTTAAGCCCCGGAGGATTTGGCTGCTAAAGGTCCAGACCCCTTTTTTCAACTTGGCACTTCGTGACTTTAACTGATAATTGCGCGGTCATGCAATGCAGTACCTAAACGAAATTTACGTCCTTTTTTTCCCACAAACAGAGCTTTCTTTTGGTGGTATTTGATCACCTCTGCGCTTTTTATTTTTTGCGATATTAATAAAAAAAGAGCGAAAATTTTGCAAAAAAATGACATTTTCAACTTTGTCTTTTAAAAAATATCCAATATACTCAATTTATGTCATTTTTTTTGGCCAAAATATATTTAGCTACATGTCTTTGACAAAAAAAAAATCAATGAGCGTATTTTTATTGGTTTGCGCAAAAGTTATAGCGTCTACAAACTATGGTGTAAATACTGAAATTTACGAAGCTTTAATTTCTGACTGCCTATCTCATTTCATGAAGTGCTAAAATGGCGGGGCAGTACAAAACCCCCCCAAACTACCACTTTTTGGAAAGTAGACATCCTAAGGAATGTTCTGAGGGGCATGTTGAGCTCATTGAATATTTTATTTTTTTGTCACAGGTGTTTGAAAAATGACAAAAATAATTTTTTTTTTTTTTTTTACACAAAGTTGTCATTGAAATGATATATTGCTCACACATGCCATGGGTATATGTGTAATTACACCCCAAAATATATTCTGCTGCTTCTCCTGAGTACAGGGATACCACATATGTGAGACTTTTTGGGAGCGTAGCTGTGTACGGGAGCCGGAAAACAAATCACCACCATCAGAATTTCAAAGGGCGTACATTTTTCATTGCATTTTCTCACTACCTATAACGGTTTTGGAGGCCCTGAAATGTCAAGATACCACAAAACCCCCCCAAATGACCCCATTTTGGAAAGTAGACACCCCAAGCTGTTTGCTGAGAGGCATGGTGAGTCCATGGAATATTTTATATTTTGCCACAAGTTTCGGGAAAATTACAATTTTTTTTTTTAATTTTTTTTTTTTACACAACGTTGTCACTAAAAGATAAATTTCTCACACATGCCATGGGTATATGTGGAATGACACCCCAAAATACATTCTGCCACTTCTCCTGAGTATGGGGATGCCCCATGTGTGAGACTTTTTGGGAGCCTAGCTGTGTACAGGACCGCGAAAACCAATCAACACTCTCAGGTTTTCTAATGGCGTAAATTGTTCATGTCACCTCTGCACTACCTGTCGCAGTTTCGGAGGCCCTAAAATTCCAAAATAGCACAAAACCCCCCCAAATGACCCCATTTTGCAAAGTAGACACCCCAAGCTGTTTGCTGAGAGGCATGGTGAGTCCATGGAATATTTTATATTTTGCCACAAGTTCCGGGAAATATATATATATATATATATATATTTTTTTTTTTTTACACAAAGTTGTCAGTAAATGATATATTGCTCACACATGCCATGGGTATATGTGAAATGACACCCCAAAATACATTCTGCTGCTTCTCCTGAGTACAAGGATACCCCATGTGTAAGACTTTTTTGCAGTCTAGCCGCGTACAGGACCCCGAAAACCAATCTGCACCTTCTGGCTTTCTAAGGGCGTAAATTGTTGATCTCACTCCTTACTACCTATCACACTTTTGAAGTCCATAAAAGGCCAAGATGGCACAAAACCCCCCCAAATGACCCCATTTTGCAAAGTAGACACTCCAATCTATTTGCTGAGAGGCATGGTGAGTATTTTGCAGCTCTCATTTTTTTTGGAAAATGAAGAAAAAACAGGAAAATGCATTTTTTTTCCTCTTTTTTCAATTTCCAAAACTTTGTGACAAAAAGTGAGATCTGCAAAACACTCAACATGCCTCTCTGCAAATAGCTCAGGGTGTCTACTTTCCAAAATGGGGTCATTTGGGGGGGTTTTGTGCTATCTTGGAATTTTAGGGCCTCCGAAACTGTGATAGGTAGTCAGGAGTGAAATCAACAATTTACGCCCTTGGAAAGCCTGAAAGTGGAGGTTGGTTTTCGGGGTCCTGTACTCGGCTAGACTGCAAAAAAGTCTCACACATGGGGTATCCCTGTACTCAGGAGAAGCAGCAGAATGTATATTGGGGTGTCATTTCACATATACCCGTGGCATGTGTGAGCAATATATCATTTACTGACAGCTTTGTGTAAAAAAAAAAAAAATATATATATATATATATATTTCCCGGAACTTGTGGTAAAATATAAAATATTCCATGGACTCACCATGCCTCTCAGCAAACAGCTTGGGGTGTCTACTTTCCAAAATGGGGTCATTTGGGGGGGTTTTGTGCTATCTTAGAATTTTAGGGCCTCCGAAACTGTGATAGGTAGTCAGGAGTGAAATCAACAATTTACGCCCTTGGAAAGCCTGAAAGTGGAGGTTGGATTTCGGGGTCCTGTACTCGGCTAGACTGCAAAAAAGTCTCACACATGGGGTATCCCTGTACTCAGGAGAAGCAGCAGAATGTATTTTGGGGTGTCATTTCACATATACCCGTGGCATGTGTGAGCAATATATCATTTACTGACAGCTTTGTGTAAAAAAAAAAAAAATATATATATATATATATATTTCCCGGAACTTGTGGTAAAATATAAAATATTCCATGGACTCACCATGCCTCTCAGCAAACAGCTTGGGGTGTCTACTTTCCAAAATGGGGTCATTTGGGGGGGTTTTGTGCTATCTTAGAATTTTAGGGCCTCCGAAACTGTGATAGGTAGTCAGGAGTGAAATCAACAATTTACGCCCTTGGAAAGCCTGAAAGTGGAGGTTGGATTTCGGGGTCCTGTACTCGGCTAGACTGCAAAAAAGTCTCACACATGGGGTATCCCTGTACTCAGGAGAAGCAGCAGAATGTATATTGGGGTGTCATTTCACATATACCCATGGCATGTGTGAGCAATATATCATTTACTGACAGCTTTTTGTAAAAAAAAAAAAAAATATATATATATATATATTTCCCGGAACTTGTGGCAAAATATAAAATATTCCATGGACTCACCATGCCTCTCAGCAAACAGCTTGGGGTGTCTACTTTCCAAAATGGGGTCATTTGGGGGGGTTTTGTGCTATCTTAGAATTTTAGGGCCTCCGAAACTGTGATAGGTAGTCAGGAGTGAAATCAACAATTTACGCCTTTGGAAAGCCTGAAAGTGGGGACTGGTTTTCGGGGACCTGTACTCGGCTAGACTGCAAAAAAGTTTCACACATGGGGTATCCCTGTACTCAGGATAAGCAGCAGAATGTATTTTGGGGTGTCATTTCACATATACACATGGCATGTGTGAGCAATATATCATTTAGTGACAACTTTCTGTAAAAAAACAACAAAAAAAAAAGAAATAATAATTTTCCCGACACTTGTAGCAAAATATAAAATATTCCATGGACTCACCATGCCTCTCAGCAAATAGCTTTGGGTGTCTACTTTTCAAAAAGGGGTCATTTGGGGGGTGTTTGAACAGTCCCGGCATTTTACGCTCAATCTTAGCCACACATCACCCACTCTTCTAACCACTTGAAAACCAAGCCTTTTCTGTGCCTTTTTGTTTACATGAAAAAATATTTTTTTTTTACTAGAAAATTACTTTGAACCCCCAAACATTATATATTTCTTTAAAGCAGAGGCCCTATAGAATAAAATGGTGGATGTTGCAATTTTTTTTGTCACACGGTATTTGCGCACAGATTTTCCAAACGCAATTTTTGCGAAAAAAATACATTTTTTTTAAATTTATTGCACAAATACACTATATAATTCCAATTTGTTTGGTAAAATTTAAAAGATGATCTTATGCCGAGTTCATAGACACCTGACATGACATGCTTTAAAAATTGCGCACACCTGCGCAGCGGCAAAAACGTACGTACATTTTTAAAAACCTTTAAAAGTCTCTACAGGTTACCACTTTAGACTTACAGAGGAGGTCTACTGCAAGAATTACTGCACTCGATCTGGCGATCGCGGCGATACCTCACATGCATGCTGAAATTGCGGTTTACATATGACACTAGACCAACGCGTGCGTGTGCCATTGCGCGCAAGCACGGGGGAAAGGGGGCGGAGCTCGATTTTTTTTTTTTTTTTTTTTTTTTGCTCTTTTATGTTATTTTGACACCTTTCCTTTAATTTTTTTTTTTTTTAAATCATTTTTATTGCTATCACAGTGAATTTAGATATCCCCTATGATAGCAATCGGTAGTGACAGGTACTCTTTTTTTAAAAAATTGGGGTCTTTTATACTCTAGATCTCTCCTCTGACCTTAATGCTTCTGACCACGCCAAAATTGGTGTGATAAAATACTTTCCCAATTTCCCAATGGCCCTGTTTATTTCTGGCGAAAAAGAAGTCATGAAATGCTCGTAGCCTCCGGCATCTTAGGCCATAGAGATGATTGGAGCCATTCTAATCTTCAATTAGCTCTATGGTTAGATAACTGAACCACCGGCTGCACTCTCGGGTTAACCGGTGGGACAGGAGAGCCCGAGAAAAACCACGGAAGGCTGCGGAAGGCGGCGGTGGGGGGGGGGGAGGCCCCTCCCACTGCATGTAAAAGCAGTCTAGCGGCCAATTACCTGCTAGGATTGCTTTTACATGTAAGCCGACCGCTGGCTGTAAAAAACGATACCAAGATGATGCCTAAATCTGCAGGCATCATCCTGGTATAACCACTCAAAGTCCAGCAACGTACCAGTACATTGCTAGTCCTTGTTTGGCATATAGGTTTTTTTTTTTTTCATGCAGCCTGTGGGCTGAACGGAAAAAAAGAGAACCTATCAGAAATCAGCACAAGAATAATGTGTAGTATTACTCATCATTAACCGCCCAAACAACCACCCACTGAATTTAATGATGGGTATACACGGCACTATCCACGTATACCAAAATAGGATTTTAACTGCAGTGCTGAAATCAGAAAATCACCACAGCTGCTATCAGCAAAGGTATCCATATATGCTGAGCGCAAACGCTGTTTGTGTCAGAATATATAAAATCAATGCGTGGTAGCCGACGAGGGACCTGCAAGAGAAACAGGTCACAAAAGAATGAAAAAACAAAGTACATTAAAAAAAGTACATTAGGAAGAGTAGGACATATAAAATGACTGACAACAACAAAAGTTTTTGGATTCTCATCATTAACCGCCCAAACAACCACCCACTGAATTTAATGATGGGTATACACGGCGCTATCCACGTATACCAAAATAGGATTTTAACTGCAGTGCTGAAATCAGAAAATCACCACAGCTGCTATCAGCAAAGGTATCCATATATGCTGAGCGCAAACACTGTTTGTGTCAGAATATATAAAATCAATGCGTGGTAGCCGACAAGTACCTGCAAGAGAAACAGGTCACAAAAGAATGAAAAAACAAAGTACATTAAAAAAAAGTACATTAGGAAGAGTAGGACATATAAAATGACTGACAACAACAAAAGTTTTTGGATTCTCATCATTAACCGCCCAAACAGCCACCCACTGAATTTAATGATGGGTATACACGGCGCTATCCACGTATACCAAAATAGGATTTTAACTGCAGTGCTGAAATCAGAAAATCACCACAGCTGCTATCAGCAAAGGTATCCATATATGCTGAGCGCAAACACTGTTTGTGTCAGAATATATAAAATCAATGCGTGGTAGCCGACGAGTACCTGCAGGAGAAACAGGTCACAAAAGAATGAAAAAACAAACAAAGGACATTTAAATGTACAGTAAGAAGAGTAGAAGGACATATAAAATGACTGACACAACAACAGTTTTTGGATCCTTTTATTTTTCTTTCTAACTGTTTCTTCATGTCTTGATTTGGGAGGGACTGCGATCTTCTGCGATCTTCTCTTCCAGCTTGGGTCTCTCAAAATGTCGATGGACATCCAACATCCTTCGAGACCCTGTGTTTGTGTGCCCTACACTGTGTCGTGCTGTACCCTACACTAAAACTCCACTAGTGTATGGTAGCGCTCAAAACATTCCCCGATGCAGAGACCAGGTTGGTCAGGACATTTGGGACAATAATAACGGGTGTCACGCCTAAATCCGCGCCTGCTACAGACACGACATCTTCTTTGGGGCCATCTTTGGGTAGGGGTACTCGGGAGGGCATAAGGAAAATGCCTCTCATGCAGCCGGCTCACTGCATCTGGAAGGGGAAGTTGGGCAGGCATGCCTCCTGGGTACAGGTAGGCAAGGATGATCTCTTCCTGGAATTCCCGGAAAGATCCAGTTCGTCCTGACGCCTTGTATAGGACAAAGGCGTTCAGCATCGCCAATTGGAATAAATAAACAGACACTTTTTTGTACCAGCGTCTGGCTTTACGGGCAACTAAATACGGCGCCAAAATCTGGTCGTTAAGGTCCACCCCTCCCATGTTAAGGTTATATTCGTGGACACAGAGGGGTTTCTCCACAACGCCAGTTGCCGTAGTGATTTGGATTGTCGTGTCTGCGTGAAGGGAGGACAGAACATAAACATCCCGTGTATCCTTCCACTTCACCGCAAGCAATTTGTCCGTTTTCAAGCAGGCTCTCGCCCCCCGACTAAGACGGGAATCTACAAGCCGTTGGGGGAAGCCCCGGCGATTATGTCGCACGGTGCCACATGCGCCAATTTGTAATTCGAGCAGGTGACTAAATAGTGGCACGCTTGTATAAAAGTTGTCCACGTACAAATGGTACCCCTTTCCGGATAAGGGTGACACCAAGTCCCAAACGATCTTACCGCTGCTCCCTATGTAGTCTGGGCAGTTGGGGGGCTCCACACAGCTATCTTTTCCCTCATAGACCCGGAAACTAACTGTATAGCCTGTGGCCCTGTCACACAATTTATACAGTTTGACCCCGTATCTGGCACGCTTGCTGGGGAGGTACTGTTTCATAGCAAGGCGGCCAGTAAATTTAATCAGGGACTCGTCAACGCAGACAACTTGTTCGGGGGTAAACAAGGCTGCAAACCGCTGATTGAAGTGGTCTATGAGGGGCCGAATTTTGTGGAGCCGATCGTATGCAGGGTCTCCCCGAGGACGACAGATTTCATTGTCGCTGAAATGCATAAATCGCAGAATTTGCTCATATCTCGCCCTGGACATGGAGGCAGAGTACATGCGCATATGGTGAAGTGGGCTAGTGGACCAATATAGCCGCAATTCACTCTGTTTAGTTATGCCCATGTGGAGGGAAAGGCCCAGAAAGATCTTAAATTCGGAAACCGTTAAAGGTTTCCAGCCGAATTGTCTGGCAAGGGGCGAATTTGGGTTGGCGGCGATAAATTGTTGAGCATATAAATTTGATTGATCCACAATAGATCTGAAAAGATCTTCCGTGAAGAACAGCTCATAAAAGTTCAGGGGCGTAAAACCAGCTGTCTCCACGTGGATTCCAGGTTGGGCGGTGAATGGGGGAAGTACTGGCGCTGTAGTATCAGTGGGTTGCCAATTAGGAAATGCCAGCGCATCAGGGAGGGCACTATGGGCTCTACGGGCCTGTCTTCGAATACGCGGTGGCTGCGGGCCACTACTTGTGCTAGCCACCGCACCAGCTTCAACTGCACTTAGGGGACTCGCCACGTCACCAGGTCTTACTGCAGTGCTGGTTGTACTAGGTCCAGGGTGTACTAGGCCGCTGGCGCTTGCCAGGTCGCCAGAAGGATGAGCGGCACTAGTACCCACACTCTGCTCCATACGAGCACCCTGCGATTCCTGCATCTCAACAACACCAGAATGGGGTCGGGTACGCCTGGGTCTAACAGGGACCCATCTGTCGTCGGAGCTATCTGTCAGGGAGCCGCTGCTGTCATTTGGTTCGTATACTGACCCTGATTCTGCCGGTGAGGCTTCCCCATCGTTCTCACCTGACATGGTCATCATACTGTAAATAGCTTCATCACTGTACGAACGTTTAGACATTTTGGTAACTAAATTTACCCGTACAGTGATGCGACTCACAGGTAATAAAAGCACCTGGTTGTCGAAGACTATTTCAAGCGCTACCAAAAAAACTGCTAATGCTAGCAGGGATCAGGCCTGACTCTGCTAACACAGCGGTTTTGTGTCTTGTGTTTTTTTGTAAGTGACAGTAATCTGTTGATTACTACACTTACCTGGGTGAAAGGGTTAAACGCAGGTGCTGGCAGGAATCAGTGCTGATCGTGCAAACACTGCGTTTTGGGAACCCTAAACTATGGGGGCGCTAGTATAGCTCTGATCAGATCAGATATTGATCTGTTCAAACACTATACTAGAAATGGAAGTGTAGGTGCGTGCGTGTGTGCGTGCGTGCGTGTGTGGCAATCAAGGGGTTACTTCTAAACTATGCGCTGGGGATCTGGGGGGGGTGGCGGGGACCCTAAACCTCCTTTGGGAAAGAAACTAGCTAGCTAGCACAACCTCAAGTCACAATGACACCAATACAAAATACAGTAAAAACAGTATATTATGTGTGTATTAGTGCTAATGTGACAGAGGGTGTAGGGGTTAACGGGATGTGATCAGGGGGGGATCAGGGGTTTAAATCTTTATTGGAAGGGGCTGGCGGGTATCCTAAGGATAAAAGGAACGGTGGCAAGCGCTAAACCTGGTCACAAGTCACACTTATACAGGTATATAGAAAATGCTATATACTGTATACAGTGTGCGTTGTGGCAGGGGGTGTAGGGGTGATCAGGGGGGGATCAGGGGATTAAATCTTTATTGGGCGGGTGGGGGGGACCCTAAACCTGCTTGGGACACAAACTTAGTCGCCTGCGCTAATTCTGATCACAATCACACTAATACAAAAATACAAAAACACAGTATATTACGTTTGTATTAGTGCTGATGTGACAGAGGGTGTAGGGGTTAACTAGCGGTGATCAGGAGGGGATCAGGGGGGATCAGGGGCTCAAATCTTTATTAGGGGGGGGTGGCGGGTAATTCAAGTGGAAAAAGGGGGGTCGCAAGCGCTAGACCTGACCACAAATCACACTTATACGGGTATATAGCAAAATGCTATATACTGTATACGGTGTGTGTTATGGCAGGGGGTGTAGGGGTGATCAGGGGGGGGTCAGGGGCTTAAATCTTTATTGGGCGGGTGGCGGGGACCCTAAACCTTCTTGGGACAGAAACTTAGTCGCCTGCGCTAATTCTGATCACAATGACACTAATACAAAAATACAATAACACCGTATATTGCGTTTGTATTAGTGCTGATGTGACAGAGGGTGTAGGGGTTAACGGCGGTGATCAGGGGGGGTTCAGGGGGGATCAGTGGGTTAAATCTTTATTAGGGGGGGTGGGGGGTAATTTGAGTGGAAAAGGGGGGGTCGCAAGGGCTACACCTGTTCACAAATCACACTTATACAGGTATATAGGTATATGCTATATGCTGTATATAGTGTGTGTTGTGTCAGGTGCTGTAGGGGTTAATTGGGGGGGCGATCGGGGGTGAAATGTGCCTATCTAGCTGTGTGTGATGTGCTTGGTGCAATTACTCACAGTAAGATGTGCTCTCCTCTCACGCTGGATCCGAAAAGACCGTTGGGAGGGGAGGGCACATCTCCTCTAAGCCTGTGTTTACATTTCACAGGCTTAGAGGGAGATCTGATTGGGCAGGACCGATCAACAGGTCCAGACCAAAAATGATTGGCCTGGACCTGATGACTGATCGGTTCTGAACCCAATCGAGTCATCGGCGGCGGCGGCGGGGCGCGGGAGCGCGCACAGGGCCGGCAAAAAGTGCTGACGTAGGCCTACGTCAGTTTGCCTGGCCGGGGCTGAGCGCCGACGTAGATCGTCGTGCGCCGGTCGTTAAGTGGTTAAGGCTGTAAAAGACAAAAAATACAGTAATTTTGACTACATTTTTTTTCAGACCTTTGGTGACCAAATGCCGTTATTTTGACTAACAAAAGGTTTTTAGACACTTGGAGACCAAAATAGAGTATTTTTGACCAAAACATTTTTTTCAGGACATTGGAGCCAAATGTCTAAAATCTTGTCTAAAACCGGCTTTTTAAGGCTCTAAAAGACAAAAATACAGTAATTTTGACTAAAGTATTTTTCAGACCTTTGGTGACCAAATTCAGTTATTTTGGAAAAAAGGCTTTTTAGACAATTGGAGACCAAAATAGAGTCATTTTGACCCAAAAAAAAATTTTCAGGCCATTGGAGCCCAAATGGCCGGTTTTAGACAAATCTGGTCTAAAACCGGCTTTTTAAGACACTAAAAGACAAAAATACATTAATTTTGACTAGTTTTTTTCAGACCTTTGGTGACCAAATGCATTTATTTATACTAAAAAAGGCTTTTTTAGACACTTGGAGACCAAAATAGAGTCATTTTAACAAAAAAATTTCAGGCCATTGGAGCCCAAAAATCTAAAATCTTGTCTAAAACCGGCTTTTCAAGGCTCTAAAAGACAAAAATACAGTCAATTTGACTAAATGTTTTTCAGATCTTTGGTGACCAAATGCATTTATTGTGACTAAAAAGGCTTTTTAGACACTTGGAGACCAAAATAGAGTCATTTTGACCAAAACATTTTTTTCAGGCCATTGTAGCCAAATGTCTAAAATCTTGTCTAAAACCGGCTTTTTAAGGCTCTAAAAGACAAAAATACAGTCATTTTGACTAATTTTTTTTATCAGACCTTTGGTGACCAAATGCAGTTATTTTGACTAAAAAAGGCTTTTTAGACACGTGGAGACCAAAATAGAGTCATTTTGACCAAAAAAATCTTTCAGGCCATTTGAGCCCAAATGTCTAAAATCGTGCCTAAAACCCGCCTTTTAAGGCTCTAAAAGACAAAAATACAGTCAATTTGACTAAATGTGTTTTTCATACCTTTGGTGACCAAATGCAGTTATTTTGACTAAAAAAGGAAGGCTTTTTAGACTCTTGGAGGCCAAAATCGAGTCATTTTGACCCAAAAAATTTTTTTCAGGCTATTGGAGCCAAATGTCTAAAATCTTGTCTAAAACCGGCTTTTTAAGGCTCTAAAAGAAAAAAATATAGTCATTTGGACTTAATTTTTTTTCAGACCTTTAGTGACCAAATGCAGTTATTTTGACTTAAAAATAGGGTTGAGCGGACACCTAGATGTCCGTGTTCGACGGGTTCGGCCGAACTTTAAAAAAAAGTCCGGGTCCGTGTCCCGGACTTTTACCGAACTTTTCCCGGACACCGAACCCCATTGAAGTCAATGGGGACCCGAACTTTAAGGCACTAAAATGGCTCTAAAACACCAAAGGAAAGGGCTAGAGTGCTGCAAATGGCAGCAAAACGTAATTAAGAGCATGGCAAGTGCTCTGCAAACAAATGTGGATAGGGAAATAACTTAAAACAACAAAAAAAAACAGAAAAATAAAACAATGTTCTTCTTCATCTCTGAAGGACGAGGCCCATATGGAGTAGGAGGGAGGTTGAGGTGGTGGTGGATGTGGCGGTGACATAGGCGTGCGCACAGGGTGTGCTGGGTGTGCCTGGGCACACCCTAATCACCTAGGGCACATAGCATTGCCAGTGAGGAGATGGGAAAGATCTCCCTGGGACCTGCTCTGCTCTATTTCTCCTTGCCTACAGGTACATGGCCCCGATACATTACTCTCCCTGCTGGCAAACACATGCATGTGTATTTCAACTTTGGGGTGCACACCTTAATGCAATAGGCTGCGCACACCTATGGGCGGTGTAGGTGGAAGCGGCGGTGGAGGAGGACCAGGGCCGGATTAACAGCATCATGGGCTTGGTGCTGAGGATTTTGAAGGGCCTTAGGGCCGTGCCTTGCCATGCACCCAGAGGAGGAAGGGTGCAGCCATGCATGCCTAATTCAACATGGGATGCTGTCTCTGAAGCCCATAAACACATCCATGCATCGCCAACTGTCCCTCCTTGTCCGGCCTTCACGCTGTGTGGGGAGGTTCTGAGGGTGCTGCCTGGGGAAGCGAGCATAGAAGCCAGACTTCTGTGTTTACAAGTGACAGAAGAGCGGTAACAGTGAATATGGCCAACCCGGGGCCTATATAAAAGGTAGGGGCCTGGAGCTGCAGCTCCAATAGCCCCTACATTAATCTGGCCCTGAGGAGGAGGACGAGGTAGCCAACACTGCTTCTTTTCACAAATTTTAAATGAGGGTACACCCCAAAAGAGTGAGAAAGAGCAAAAATGGAACAATGGGTGGGTAAGGTCGGTATCCATTGCTATTCTGCATAAGGTACGGAAAAGTCCCGTGGGATCCATGCCTGGTTCATTTTAATGAACGTGAGCTTGTCCACATTGTCTCTGGACAGGCGGCTGCGCTTGTCTGTTATAACGCCCCCAGCCGTGCTAAATACCCGTTCAGATAATACACTGGCTGCAGGGCACGCCAGCACCTCCAAGGCGTAAAGGGCAAGCTCAGGCCATGTGCCCAATTTGGAGACCCAGAAGTTGAAGGGGGCAGACCCGTCATTCACTACATGTAGGCGTGTGCACACATACTGCTCCACCATGTTGGTAAAATGCTGCCTCCTGCTAAGACGTTCCATCTGAGCTGCTGGTGCTGCTGTTTGTTGTGGCGTGCTGACAAAGCTTTTCCACATTTCGGCCATGCTAACCCTGCCTTCTGAGGTGCTGGCGGTGCCCTGGTTGCGTTGGCGACCTCCTCCTCCTCCTCCTCTGCCTTGTGCTTCCACTGTGGCCCCGCTGTCAGATGGGAATGCCAGCAGCATGGCGTCTACCAGCGTGCGCTTGTACTCGCGCATCTTGCGATCGCGCTCCAGTGAGTGAATTAAGGACGGTACGTTGTCCTTGTAACGGGGATCCAGCAGCGTGGCCACCCAGTAATCAGCACAAGTTAGAATGTGGGCAACTCGGCGGTCGTTGTGGAGACACTGCAGCATGTAATCGCTCATGTGTGCCAGGCTGCCCAGAGGCAACGAAAGGCTGTCCTCTGTGGGAGGTGTATGGTCCGTGTCCTCTGTATCCCCCCAGCCACGCACCAGTGATGGCCATGAGCTGGCCTGGGTGCCACCCTGCTGTGAACATGGTTCCATCTCCTCCTCCAGCTCCTCCTCCTCCTCATCCTCCTCATCCTCCAGAACTGTGCCCCTGCTGGACAATTGCGTCCCTGGCGTTTGCGTGTGCAGGAACCCACCCTCGGAGCCCCTTGCGAATGACTGCCCTGAAAGCCTTGGAAATGTTACCTCTTCATCCTCCTCCTCCTCCTCATCCTGTGCCACATCCTCTTCCATCATCGCCCGAATTGTTTTTTCAAGGAGGCATAGAAGTGGGATAGTTAAGCTGAGAACGGCGTCATTGCCACTGGCCATGTTGGTGGAGTACTCAAAACAGCGCAACAAGGCACACAGGTCTCGCATGGAGGCCCAGTTATTGGTGGTGAAGTGGTGCTGTTCCGCAGAGCGACTCACGCGTGCGTGCTGCAGCTGAAACTCCACTATGGCCTGCTGCTGCTCGCACAGTCTTTCCAGCATGTGCAAGGTGGAGTTCCACCTTGTGGGCACGTCACATATGAGGCGGTGAGCGGGAAGGCCGAAGTTACGCTGCAGCGCTGCCAGGCGAGCAGCAGCAGGGTGAGAACGCCGAAAGTGCGCACAAACGGCCCGCACTTTCTGCAGCAGCTCTGACATATCGGGGTAGTTTTTAAGGAACCTCTGCACCACCAAATTCAGCACATGCGCCAGGCAAGGGATGTGCGTCAAACCGGCTAGGCCCAGAGCTGCTATGAGATTTCGCCCGTTATCGCACACCACCAGGCCGGGCTTGAGGCTCGCTGGCAGCAACCACTCATTTGTCTGCTGTTCCATGCTCCTCCACAACTCCTGCGCGGTGTGTGGTTTGTCCCCCAAACAGGCAAGTTGTAAAACTGCCTGCTGTCGTTTACCCCTGGCCGTGCTGAAGTTGGTGGTGAAGGTGTTACGCTGTCCGGATGAGGAGGCGGTAGAGGATGAGGAAGCGGAGTAGGAGGAGTTAGGAACAGGAGGCAAACTGAAGCGCCCTGCAATCCTCGGTGGTGGAAGGACATGCGCCAAATTGCTATCCGCCTCAGGCCCATCCGCCACTGCATTTACCCAGTGTGCCGTTAGGGAGATATAACGCCCCTGACCGTGCTTACTGGTCCACGTATCCGTAGTTAGGTGGACCTTGGCACAGATGGCGTTGCGCAGTGCACACCTGATTTTTTCCCCCACTTGGTTGTGCAGGGAAGGGATGGCTTGCCTGGAAAAGTAGTGGCGGCTGGGCACGACGTACTGTGGGACAGCCACCGACATAAGGTTTTTAAAACTGTGCGTCTCCACCAGACGGAATGACAGCATTTCAAAGGCCAATAATTTTGAAATGCTGGCATTCAGGGCCAGGGATCGCGGGTGGGTAGGGGGGTACTTCCTCTTCCTCTCAAGTGTTTGGGAGATGGAAAGCTGAACGCTTCCACGGGACATTGTGGAGATGGTTGTTGGTGACCCAGGTGGTGGTGTTGCTGACAGATCGTCTGTTTGCGGGGTGGCAGGTGCCGGTATCACTACAGATGTGGCTGGAGCGGCCGAGACTGCAGCAGAAGAGGAAGCAGGATGAGCCAGAGACGTTTCTTGGTTTTGAAGGTGTGTACTCCACTGCAGCTCGTGCTTTGCACTTAGATGCCTGATCATGCAGGTTGTGCTCAGGTTGAGAAGGTTCATGCCTCGCTTCAAGCTCTGATTGCACAGGGTGCAAACCACTCGTGTCCTGTCATCAGCACATTTTCTAAAGAACTTCCACGCTAGAGAACTCCTTTGAGCTGACTTTGGTGCGCTCGTTCCCTTGCTGCGTTGGGCAGTAGCGGGCGTAGTGTCTAGGGCACGGCCGCTCCGCTTCTGCACCCTGCTCCCTCTTCTGCTGTGCTGGTGGCTCTGTGCGACCACCGCCTCTTCCTCCAAACTACTCAGTTCACCTGCATGACGTTCATTCCATGTGGGGTCGAGGACCTCATCGTCCTCCACATCATCTTCCACCCAGTCTTCACCCCTGCCCTCCTTGTCGGTCTCCACAATGCTGAACGCCGCAGCAGTTGGCACCTGCGTTTCGTCATCATCGGAGACGTGCTGCGATGATCCTTGCATGTACTCATCTTGAGAAATAAGTGGTTGGGCATCGCTGCACTCAATCTCTTCCACTTCTGGGGCAGGGCTAGGTGGATGGCCCTGGGAAACCCTGCTGACAGAGTCCTCAAAAAGAATAAGAGACTGCTGTATGGCTTGGGGCTCAGACTGCTGGCCTGATTTGCAAGGGGGTGAGGTGAAAGACGGTTGGACATTGGCTGCAGGTGCCAACTCTGACCTTTCTGCAGTAGACTGGGTGGGAGACAATGTGAAGGAACTGGAGGCACTGTCAGCAGCAAACCAATCTACTATCGCCTCAACTTGTTCTGGCCTCATCACTTCTAGGGGCGTTTGATGCCCTACCAAATACTGATGCAGGTTCTGTCGCCTACTCACACTTGAGGAAGGTGTTTCACTTGTGCGTGTAGCTGGCACAGATCGACCATGTCCTCTCCTTGCAACAGGAGCTCTACCAGCAGCACCACGACCCAGGCCACGGCCCTTATTTGACGGTCTCCTCATATTTCTGTAATTTAAGATCTTGCCCTAGAAAGGTTTTTATTGAATAGCGGAATAGAAAATATGATCCAAAAAAAGTGTATGTATATCACACGTACACAACCACACTAGGCCCCAATTACTATTGTTTGTACCCCTAAAAGGCTAGATGAGGAGTAGGGGGAGTATGGAACAGGCAGCACCCTCAAACCTTCAGAAGTATGAGATGAACCCCAACAACTTGGAAAGGTGGATCTCTCTCACACGTACCGACACAGACTATCCCGCAATTCAATTGATCCTCAAAGGTTTTTATTGAATAGCGGAATAGGAAATATGATCAAAAAAAGTGTATGTATCTCGCACGTACACAACCACACTAGGCCCCAATTACTATTTTTTGTACCCCTAAAAGGCTAGATGAGGAGTAGGGGGAGTATGGAACAGGCAGCACCCTCAAACCTTCAGAAGTATGAGATGAACCCCAACAACTTGGAAAGGTGGATCTCTCTCACACGTACCGACACAGACTATCCCGCAATTCAATTGATCCTCAAAGGTTTTTATTGAATAGCGGAATAGGAAATATGATCAAAAAAAGTGTATGTATCTCGCACGTACACAACCACACTAGGCCCCAATTACTATTGTTTGTACCCCTAAAAGGCTAGATGAGGAGTAGGGGGGGTATGGAACAGGCAGCACCCTCAAACCTTCAGAAGTATGAGATGAACCCCAACAACTTGGAAAGGTGGATCTCTCTCACACGTACCGACACAGACTATCCCGCAATTCAATTGATCCTCAAAGGTTTTTATTGAATAGCGGAATAGGAAATATGATCAAAAAAAGTGTATGTATCTCGCACGTACACAACCACACTAGGCCCCAATTACTATTGTTTGTACCCCTAAAAGGCTAGATGAGGAGTAGGGGGGGTATGGAACAGGCAGCACCCTCAAACCTTCAGAAGTATGAGATGAACCCCAACAACTTGGAAAGGTGGATCTCTCTCACACGTACCGACACAGACTATCCCGCAATTCAATTGATCCTCAAAGGTTTTTATTGAATAGCGGAATAGGAAATATGATCAAAAAAAGTGTATGTATCTCGCACGTACACAACCACACTAGGCCCCAATTACTATTGTTTGTACCCCTAAAAGGCTAGGAGTAGGGGGAGTATGGAACAGGCAGCACCCTCAAACCTTCAGAAGTATGAGATGAACCCCAACAACTTGGAAAGGTGGATCTCTCTCACACGTACCAACACAGACTATCCCCCAATTTAACTGATCCCCAAAGGTTTTTGATTAAATAGCGGAATAGAAAATATGATCCCAAAAAAGTGTATGTATATCACACGTACACAACCACACTAGGCCCCAATTACTATTGTTTGTACCCCTAAAAGGCTAGGAGTAGGGGGAGTATGGAACAGGCAGCACCCTCAAACCTTCAGAAGTATGAGATGAACCCCAACAACTTGGAAAGGTGGATCTCTCTCACACGTACCAACACAGACTATCCCCCAATTTAACTGATCCCCAAAGGTTTTTGATTAAATAGCGGAATAGAAAATATGATCCCAAAAAAGTGTATGTATATCACACGTACACAACCACACTAGGCCCCAATTACTATTGTTTGTACCCCTAAAAGGCTAGGAGTAGGGGGAGTATGGAACAGGCAGCACCCTCAAACCTTCAGAAGTATGAGATGAACCCCAACAACTTGGAAAGGTGGATCTCTCTCACACGTACCGACACAGACTATCCCGCAATTCAATTGATCCTCAAAGGTTTTTATTGAATAGCGGAATAGGAAATATGATCAAAAAAAGTGTATGTATCTCGCACGTACACAACCACACTAGGCCCCAATTACTATTGTTTGTACCCCTAAAAGGCTAGATGAGGAGTAGGGGGGGTATGGAACAGGCAGCACCCTCAAACCTTCAGAAGTATGAGATGAACCCCAACAACTTGGAAAGGTGGATCTCTCTCACACGTACCGACACAGACTATCCCGCAATTCAATTGATCCCCAAAGGTTTTTGATTAAATAGCGGAATAGAAAATATGATCCCAAAAAAGTGTATGTATATCACACGTACACAACCACACTAGGCCCCAATTACTATTGTTTGTACCCCTAAAAGGCTAGGAGTAGGGGGAGTATGGAACAGGCAGCACCCTCAAACCTTCAGAAGTATGAGATGAACCCCAACAACTTGGAAAGGTGGATCTCTCTCACACGTACCAACACAGACTATCCCCCAATTTAACTGATCCCCAAAGGTTTTTGATTAAATAGCGGAATAGAAAATATGATCCCAAAAAAGTGTATGTATATCACACGTACACAACCACACTAGGCCCCAATTACTATTGTTTGTACCCCTAAAAGGCTAGGAGTAGGGGGAGTATGGAACAGGCAGCACCCTCAAACCTTCAGAAGTATGAGATGAACCCCAACAACTTGGAAAGGTGGATCTCTCTCACACGTACCAACACAGACTATCCCCCAATTTAACTGATCCCCAAAGGTTTTTGATTAAATAGCGGAATAGAAAATATGATCCCAAAAAAGTGTATGTATATCACACGTACACAACCACACTAGGCCCCAATTACTATTGTTTGTACCCCTAAAAGGCTAGGAGTAGGGGGAGTATGGAACAGGCAGCACCCTCAAACCTTCAGAAGTATGAGATGAACCCCAACAACTTGGAAAGGTGGATCTCTCTCACACGTACCAACACAGACTATCCCCCAATTTAACTGATCCCCAAAGGTTTTTGATTAAATAGCGGAATAGAAAATATGATCCCAAAAAAGTGTATGTATATCACACGTACACAACCACACTAGGCCCCAATTACTATTGTTTGTACCCCTAAAAGGCTAGGAGTAGGGGGAGTATGGAACAGGCAGCACCCTCAAACCTTCAGAAGTATGAGATGAACCCCAACAACTTGGAAAGGTGGATCTCTCTCACACGTACCAACACAGACTATCCCCCAATTTAACTGATCCCCAAAGGTTTTTGATTAAATAGCGGAATAGAAAATATGATCCCAAAAAAGTGTATGTATATCACACGTACACAACCACACTAGGCCCCAATTACTATTGTTTGTACCCCTAAAAGGCTAGGAGTAGGGGGAGTATGGAACAGGCAGCACCCTCAAACCTTCAGAAGTATGAGATGAACCTCAACAACTTGGAAAGGTGGATCTCTCTCACACGTACCAACACAGACTATCCCCCAATTTAACTGATCCCCAAAGGTTTTTGATTAAATAGCGGAATAGAAAATATGATCCCAAAAAAGTGTATGTATATCACACGTACACAACCACACTAGGCCCCAATTACTATTGTTTGTACCCCTAAAAGGCTAGGAGTAGGGGGAGTATGGAACAGGCAGCACCCTCAAACCTTCAGAAGTATGAGATGAACCCCAACAACTTGGAAAGGTGGATCTCTCTCACACGTACCAACACAGACTATCCCCCAATTTAACTGATCCCCAAAGGTTTTTGATTAAATAGCGGAATAGAAAATATGATACCAAAAAAGTGTATGTATATCACACGTACACAACCACACTAGGCCCCAATTACTATTGTTTGTACCCCTAAAAGGCTAGGAGTAGGGGGAGTATGGAACAGGCAGCACCCTCAAACCTTCAGAAGTATGAGATGAACCTCAACAACTTGGAAAGGTGGATCTCTCTCACACGTACCAACACAGACTATCCCCCAATTTAACTGATCCCCAAAGGTTTTTGATTAAATAGCGGAATAGAAAATATGATCCCAAAAAAGTGTATGTATATCACACGTACACAACCACACTAGGCCCCAATTACTATTGTTTGTACCCCTAAAAGGCTAGGAGTAGGGGGAGTATGGAACAGGCAGCACCCTCAAACCTTCAGAAGTATGAGATGAACCCCAACAACTTGGAAAGGTGGATCTCTCTCACACGTACCAACACAGACTATCCCCCAATTTAACTGATCCCCAAAGGTTTTTGATTAAATAGCGGAATAGAAAATATGATCCCAAAAAAGTGTATGTATATCACACGTACACAACCACACTAGGCCCCAATTACTATTGTTTGTACCCCTAAAAGGCTAGGAGTAGGGGGAGTATGGAACAGGCAGCACCCTCAAACCTTCAGAAGTATGAGATGAACCCCAACAACTTGGAAAGGTGGATCTCTCTCACACGTACCAACACAGACTATCCCCCAATTTAACTGATCCCCAAAGGTTTTTGATTAAATAGCGGAATAGAAAATATGATCCCAAAAAAGTGTATGTATATCACACGTACACAACCACACTAGGCCCCAATTACTATTGTTTGTACCCCTAAAAGGCTAGGAGTAGGGGGAGTATGGAACAGGCAGCACCCTCAAACCTTCAGAAGTATGAGATGAACCCCAACAACTTGGAAAGGTGGATCTCTCTCACACGTACCAACACAGACTATCCCCCAATTTAACTGATCCCCAAAGGTTTTTGATTAAATAGCGGAATAGAAAATATGATCCCAAAAAAGTGTATGTATATCACACGTACACAACCACACTAGGCCCCAATTACTATTGTTTGTACCCCTAAAAGGCTAGATGAGGAGTAGGGGGAGTATGGAACAGGCAGCACCCTCAAACCTTCAGTATGAGATTGTGTTCACTGTACCCCACAAAGATTGAGTTCACTGCACCCCACAATGATTGTGTTCACTGCACCCCACAAAGATTGTGTTCACTGCACCTCACAAAGATTGTGTTCACTGTACCCCCCAAAGATTGTGTTCACTGCACCCCACAAAGATTCTGTTCACTGTACCCCACAAAGATTGTGTTCACTGCACCCCAAAAAGATTGTGTTCACTGCACCCCAAAAAGGATGTTGTTCACTGCACCCCAAAAAGGATGTTGTTCACTCCACCCCAAAAAGATTGTGTTCACTGCACCCCACAAAGATTGTGTTCACTGCACCCCAAAAAGATTGTGTTCACTGCACCCCAAAAATGATTTTGTTCACTGCACCCCAAAAAGGATTTTGTTCACTGCACCCCAAAAAGGATGTTGTTCACTCCACCCCAAAAAGATTGTGTTCACTGCACCCCAAAAAGATTGTGTTCACTGCACCCCACAAAGGATTTTGTTCACTGCACCCCAAAAAGATTGTGTTCACTGCACCCCAAAAAGGATGTTGTTCACTGCACCCCAAAAAGGATGTTGTTCACTGCACCCCAAAAAGGATTTTGTTCACTGCACCCCAAAAAGATTGTGTTCACTGCACCCCACAAAGGATTTTGTTCACTGCACCCCACAAAGATTGTGTTCACTGCACACCAAAAAGGATTGTGTTCACTGCACCCCAAAAAGATTTTGTTCACTGCACCCCAAAAAGATTGTGTTCACTGCAGCCCAAAAAGATTGTGTTCACTGCAGCCCAAAAAGATTGTGTTCACTGCAGCCCAAAAAGATTGTGTTCACTGCAGCCCAAAAAGATTGTGTTCACTGCAGCCCAAAAAGATTGTGTTCACTGCAGCTCACACACAGAAAAATGGATGTGGATCACTGACACCTGCCTATCTCCAATCCCACACCACACAGCAATATCGATTGTAGTTTGTAGAACACAGTTTCCCTAAAATTCAGCAGACTCTGTCCCTAACAGGATTGAGAAGAGATCGTAGATCAGGATTGAGTGCAGACCCCACCCCCCACACAGCAATATCGATTGTAGTTTGTAGAAGACACTGACCCTATATAATTCAGCAGACTCTATCCCTAAAATGCCTACAACTCGCCCTGCCTAAACACTCCGACCTGTCCCTCAATTCTATCCGGACACAAATGGTTTTTTCCTGCCTATCTTTCCCTAATCAGCAGCCAGCACGTTGATGTGTGCTCTGTCCCTGAATCTAAGCAGCATAATGACGCCGCTGCGGCTGCCTCGAACTTATAAAGACTTGGTCACATGCTTCAGACGGCCAATCACAGCTACTGAGACATTTGCAGGCATGGCTGGGATGGCTTAAGGCACACCAGTTAAACGATTGTTGATTGGCTGTTGAAAGCCCGCCATGAAAAGAGCGCCAAAGCATGCAAAACCCGGAAATAAAACGACCGAACACGGATTTTTACCCGAACATACAGTAAAGTGTCCGTGTCCGTGTTCGGGTACAAAAAATCCAATTATTCGGTACGAACACGAATAATACAGTCCGTGTTCGCTCAACACTACTTAAAAAGCCTTTTTAGACACTTGGAGACCAAAATACAGTCATTTTAACTAAAAAATTATTTTCAGGCCATTGGAGCCCAAAATGGCTGGTTTTAGACAAATCTTGTCTTAAACCGGCTTTTTTAGGCTCTAAAAGACAAAAATACGGTCATTTTGACTAAATTGTTTTTCAGACCTTTGGTGACCAAATGCCGTTATTTTGACTAACGAAAGGTTTTTAGACACTTGGAGACCACATTAGAGTCATTTTGACCAAAACATTTTTTTCAGGCCAATCGAGCCCAAATGGCCGGTTTAAAACAAATCTTGTCTAAAACCGGCTTTTTAAGGCTGTAAAAGACAAAAAATACAGCTTTCTTTTGGTGGTATTTGATCACCTGTGCGATTTTTTGATCATGCGCTATAAACAAAAAAAGAGCGTCAATTTTGCAAAAATAGCAATATTTTTCACATTTTTTATATGAAATTCCCCCAAAAAATGTGAAAATCAAAATTTTTTAACATTTTTGGCCAATTTGTTTTATGCTACATATGTTTGGTAAAAAAAAGCGTATTTTGATTGGTTTGCGCAAAAGTTATCGCGTTTACTAACAAAGGGAAAGATTTTTGTCGTTTTTGTAGTTTTTTTTTCAACGCGTAATGGCGGCGATCTGCGATTTTTTTGCGGTACTGCAAAATCGAGGCAGACAGATCGGACCCTTGACTGACATTTTTGACACTTTTGGGGTTACCAGTGACATTTCTACAGTAATCAGTGCTATACATATGCACTGTTACTGTAAAATTACACTGGCAGTGAAGGGGGTTAACTTTTTTTTGAGAGGGAGGGGCTGTGTGTGTCCCTCGGGGTGTGATTCTAACTGTGATTGGTTGTGGCTTGAGCTGTAGGAACAGTGATCAACGGTCCTACATAGTAGAACCGTATGATCACTGTTTCTACACAGGGGGGAATGACAGGTGGCTTGTTTACATCAGTCGCCTGACTTTCTCCCTCTGCAGTGACGATCGCCGAGTGACCGGCGAACATCGGGTCCGCCGGTCACACGTGCGGGGGATCCGTGACCACGCGGGAGCGTGCCTCCGGGGGCGCGCGCTCGCTCCCTAGACCCTCACAAGCTAGCAACGTGGATCAACATCACTTTGCCTGTGAGGGGCTTACTGCTGACGTAAAAACTCGTGCGGCAGTCGGCAAGTGGTTAAGGCTCTAAAAGACAAAAATAAAGACACTTTGACTAATTTTTTTTTTAGACCTTTGGTGACGAAATGCAGTTATTTTGACTAAAAAAGGCTTTTTAGACACTTGGAGACCAAAATTGAGTCATTTTGACCAAAAACATTTTTTCATGCCATTGGAGCCCAAATGGCCGGTTTTAGACAACTCTTGTCTAAAACCGGATTTTTAAGGCTCTAAAAGACAAAAAATACAGTCATTTTGACTAAATTTTTTTCAGACCTTTGGTGACCAAATGCCGTTATTTTGACTAACAAAAGGTTTTTAGACACTTGGAGACCAAAATAGAGTATTTTTGACCAAAACATTTTTTTCCAGGCCATTTTAGCCAAATGTCTAAAATCGTGCCTAAAACCGGCTTTTTAAGGCTCTCAAAGAAAAAAATATAGACATTTGGACTTAATTTTTTTTCAGACCTTTCGTGACCAAATGCAGTTATTTTGACTTAAAAAGGCTTTTTAGACACTTGGAGACCAAAATAGAGTCACTTTAACTAAAAAAATAATTTTCAAGTCATTGGAGCCCAAATGGCCGGTTTTAGACAAATCTTGTCTTAAACCGGCTTTTTAAGGCTCTAAAAGACAAAAATATAGTCATTTTGACTAAAAATTTTTTCAGACCTTTGGTGACCAAATGCCGTTATTTTGACTAACAAAAGGTTTTTAGACACTTGGAGACCAAAATAGAGTCATTTTGACCAAAACATTTTTTTCAGGCCATTGGAGCCCAAACGGCCGGTTTTAAACAAATCTTGTCTAAAACCGGCTTTTTAAGGCTGTAAAAGACAAAAAATACAGTAATTTTGACTAATTATTTTTTTTCAGACCTTTGGTGACCAAATGCCGTTATTTTGACTAACAAAAGGTTTTTAGACACTTGGAGACCAAAATAGAGTATTTCTGACCAAAACATTTTTTTCAGGCCATTGGAGCCAAATGTCTAAAATCTTGTCTAAAACCGGCTTTTTAAGGCTCTAAAAGACAAAAATATAGTCATTTTGACGAAATTTTTTTTTCTGACCTTTGGTGACCAAATGCAGTTATTTTGACTAAAAAACGATTTTTAGACACTTGGAGACCAAAACAGAGTAATTTTGACCGAAAATTTCTTTTCAGGCCATTGTGGCCGGTTTTAGACAAATCTTGTCTAAAACCGGCTTTTTAAGGCTCTAAAAGACAAAAATACAGTCATTTTGACTAAAGTATTTTTCAGACCTTTGGTGACCAAATTCAGTTATTTTGACAAAAAAAGGCTTTTTAGACACTTGGAGACCAAAGTAGAGTCATTTTGACCAAAAATTTTTTTCAGGCCATTGGAGCCCAAATGGCCGGTTTTAGACAAATCTGGTCTAAAACCGGCTTTTTAAGACACTAAAAGACAACAATACATTAATTTTGACTATTTTTTTCAGATCTTTGGTGACCAAATTTATTTATTGTGACTAAAAAAGGCTTTTTAGACATTTGGAGACCAAAATAGAGTCATTTTGACCGAATTTTTTCCAGGCAATTGGAGCCCAAATGGCCAGTTATAGACAAATCTTGTCTAAAACCGGCTTTTTAAGGCTCTAAAAGACAAAAATGCAGTCATTTTGACTAATTTTTTTATCAGACCTTTGGTGACCAAATGCAGATATTTTGACTAAAAAAGGCTTTTTAGACACTTGGAGACCAAAATAGAGTCATTTTAACTAAAAAAATAATTTTCAAGCCATTGGAGCCCAAATGGCCGGTTTTAGACAAATCTTGTCTTAAACCGGCTTTTTAAGGCTCTAAAAGACAAAAATATAGTCATTTTGACTAAAAATTTTTTCAGACCTTTGGTGACCAAATGCCGTTATTTTGACTAACAAAAGGTTTTTAGACACTTGGAGACCAAAATAGAGTCATTTTGACCAAAACATTTTTTTCAGGCCATTGGAGCCCAAATGGCCGGTTTTAAACAAATCTTGTCTAAAACCGTCTTTTTAAGGCTGTAAAAGACAAAAAATACAGTAATTTTGACTAAATTTTTTTCAGACCTTTGGTGACCAAATGCCGTTATTTTGACTAACAAAAGGTTTTTAGACACTTGGAGACCAAAATAGAGTATTTTTGACCAAAACATTTTTTTCAGGCCATTGGAGCCAAATGTCTAAAATCTTGTCTAAAACCGGCTTTTTAAGGCTCTAAAAGACAAAAATACAGTCATTTTGACTAAAGTATTTTTCAGACCTTTGGTGACCAAATTCAGTTATTTTGAAAAAAAAAAAGGCTTTTTAGACACTTGGAGACCAAAATAGAGTCATTTTGACCAAAAATTTTTTTTCAGGCCATTGGAGACAAATCTGGTCTAAAACCGGCTTTTTAAGACACTAAAAGACTAAAATACATTAATTTTGACTAGCTTTTTTTCAGACCTTTGGTGACCAAATGCATTCATTTATACTAAAAAAGGCTTTTTTCGACACTTGGAGACCAAAATAGAGTCATTTTAACAAAAAAAATTTCAGGCCATTGGAGCCCAAAAATCTAAAATCTTGTCTAAAACCGGCTTTTCAAGGCTCTAAAAGATCACCTGTGCGATTTTTTGATCATGCGCTATAAACAAAAAAAGAGCGTCAATTTTGCAAAAATAGCAATATTTTTCACATTTTTTTATATGAAATTCACCAAAAAAATGTAAAAATCAAAGTTTTTTAACATTTTCGGCCAATTTGTTTATGCTACATGTTTGGTAAAAAAATCGCAAAAAGCGTATTTTGATTGGTGTGCGCAAAAGTTATCGCGTTTACTAACAAAGGGAAAGATTTTTTGTAATTTTTGTTGGTTTTTTTTCAACGTGTAATGGCGGCGATCTGCGATTTTTTTTTTGCGGTACTGCAAAATTGCGGCAGACAGATCGGACCCTTGACTGACATTTTTGACACTTTCGGGGTTACCAGTGACATTTCTACAGTAATCAGTGCTATACATATGCACTGTTACTGTAAAATTACACTGGCAGTGAAGGGGTTAACTTTTTTTGAGAGGGAGGGGCTGTGTGTGTCCCTAGGGGCGTGATTCTAACTGTGATTGGCTGTGGCTTGAGCTGTAGTAACAGTGATCAACGGTCCTACATAGTAGAACCGTATGATCACTGTTTCTACACAGGGGAGAATGACAGGGGGCTTGTTTACATCAGTCGCCTGACTTTCTCCCTCTGTCGGATCGCCAAGTGACCGGCAGACATCGGGGGACACGTGCGGAGGATCCATGACCACGCGGGAGCTCGCCTCCGGGGCGTGCGCTCGCTCCCTAGACCCTAACAGGCTAGCAACGTAGATCAACATCACTTTGCCTGTGAGGGGCTTACTGCCGACGTATATAGTGGTTAAGGCTCTAAAAGACAAAAATAAAGTCACTTTGACTACATTTTTTTAGACCTTTGGTGGCGAAATGCCGTTATTTTGACTAACGAAAGGTTTTTATACACTTGGAGACCAAAATAGAGTCATTTTGACCAAAACATTTTTTTCAGGCCAATCGAGCCCAAATGGCCGGTTTTAAACAAATCTTGTCTAAAACCGGCTTTTTAAGGCTGTAAAAGACAAAAAATACAGTAATTTTGACTATTTTTTTTTCAGACCTTTGGTGACCAAATGCCGTTATTTTGACTAACAAAAGGTTTTTAGACACTTGGAGACCAAAATAGAGTATTTTTGACCAAAACATTTTTTTCAGGCCATTTTAGCCAAATGTCTAAAATCTTGTCTAAAACCGGCTTTTCAAGGCTCTAAAAGACAAAAATACAGTCAATTTGACTAAATGTTTTTCAGATCTTTGGTGACCAAATGCATTTATTGTGACTAAAAAGGCTTTTTAGACACTTGGAGACCAAAATAGAGTCATTTTGACCAAAACATTTTTTTCAGGCCATTGTAGCCAAATGTCTAAAATCTTGTCTAAAACCGGCATTTTAAGGCTCTAAAAGACAAAAATATAGTCATTTTGACTAAATTTTTTTTCAGACCTTTGGTTACCAAATGCAGTTATTTTGACTAAAAAGGCTTTTTAGACACTTGGAGACCAAAATAGAGTCATTTTGACCGAATTTTTTTCAGGCAATTGGAGCCCAAATGGCCAGTTATAGACAAATCTTGTCTAAAACCGTCTTTTTAAGGCTCTAAAAGACAAAAATACAGTCATTTTGACTAATTTTTTTATCAGACCTTTGGTGACCAAATGCAGTTATTTTGACTAAAAAAGGCTTTTTAGACACGTGGAGACCAAAATAGAGTCATTTTAACAAAAAAAAATTTCAGGCCATTGGAGCCCAAAAATCTAAAATCTTGTCTAAAACCGGCTTTTCAAGGCACTAAAAGACAAAAATACAGTCAATTTGACTAAATTTTTTTTCAGATCTTTGGTGACCAAATGCAGTTATTTTGACTAAAAAGGCTTTTTAGACACTTGGAGACCAAAATAGAGTCATTTTGACCAAACATTTTTTTCAGGCCATTGGAGCCAAATGTCTAAAATCTTGTCTAAAACCGGCTTTTCAAGGCACTAAAAGACAAAAATACAGTCAATTTGACTAAATTTTTTTTCAGATCTTTGGTGACCAAATGCAGTTATTTTGACTAAAAAGGCTTTTTAGACACTTGGAGACCAAAATAGAGTCATTTTGACCAAACATTTTTTTCAGGCCATTGAAACTCAAATGGCCGGTTTTAGACAAATCGTGTCTAAAACCGGCTATTTAACCACTTAACCCCCGGAAGATTTGACCCCCTTCCTGACCAGGGCCTATTTTGCGATTCGGCACTGCGTTGAATTTAACGGACAATTGCGCAGTCGTGCGACGCTGTACCTAAACAAATTTGACTTCCTTTTTTTCCCACAAACAGAGCTTTCTTTTGGTGGTATTTGATCACCTGTGCGATTTTTTGATCATGCGCTATAAACAAAAAAAGAGCGTCAATTTTGCAAAAATAGCAATATTTTTCACATTTTTTATAAGAAATTCCCCCAAAAAATGTGAAAATCAAAATTTTTTAACATTTTTGGCCAATTTGTTTTATGCTACATATGTTTGGTAAAAAAAAAAAGCGTATTTTGATTGGTTTACGCAAAAGTTATCGCGTTTACTAACAAAGAGAAAGATTTTTGTCGTTTTTGTAGTTTTTTTTCAACGCGTAATGGCGGCGATCTGCGATTTTTTTTGCAGTACTGCAAAATTGCGGCAGACAGATCGGACCCTTGACTGACATTTTTGACACTTTTGGGGTTACCAGTGACATTTCTACAGTAATCAGTGCTATACATATGCACTGTTACTGTAAAATTACACTGGCAGTGAAGGGGGTTAACTTTTTTTTGAGAGGGAGGGGCTGTGTGTGTCCCTCGGGGCGTGATTCTAACTGTGATTGGCTGTGGCTTGAGCTGTAGGAACAGGGATCAACGGTCCTACATAGTAGAACCGTATGATCACTGTTTCTACACAGGGGAGAATGACAGGTGGCTTGTTTACATCAGTCGCCTGACTTTCTCCCTCTGCAGTGACAATCGCCGAGTGACCGGCGAACATCGGGTCCGCCGGTCACACGTGCGGGGGATCCATGACCACGCGGGAGCGTGCCTCCGGGGGCGCGCGCTCGCTCCCTAGAGCCTCACAAGCTAGCAACGTAGATCAACATCACTTTGCCTGTGAGGGGCTTACTGCCGACGTAAAAACTCGTGCGGCAGTCGGCAAGTGGTTAAGGCTCTAAAAGACAAAAATAAAGACACTTTGACTAATTTTTTTTTAGACCTTTGGTGAAGAAATGCAGTCATTTTGACCAAAAACATTTTTTCATGCCATTGGAGCCCAAATGGCCGGTTTTAGACAACTCTTGTCTAAAACCGGATTTTTAAGGCTCTAAAAGACAAAAAATACAGTCATTTTGACTAAATTTTTTTCAGACCTTTGGTGACCAAATGCCGTTATTTTGACTAACAAAAGGTTTTTAGACACTTGGAGACCAAAATAGAGTATTTTTGACCAAAACATTTTTTTCCAGGCCATTTTAGCCAAATGTCTAAAATCGTGCCTAAAACCGGCTTTTTAAGGCTCGCAAAGAAAAAATATAGTCATTTGGACTTAATTTTTTTCAGACCTTTGGTGACCAAATGCAGTTATTTTGACTTAAAAAGGCTTTTTAGACAATTGGAGACCGAAATAGAGTCATTTTAACTAAAAAATAATTTTCAGGCCATTGGAGCCCAAATGGCCGGTTTTAGACAAATCTTGTCTTAAACCGGCTTTTTAAGGCTCTAAAAGACAAAAATACAGTCATTTTGACTAAATTGTTTTTCAGACCTTTGGTGACCAAATGCCGTTATTTTGACTAACAAAAGTTTTTAGACACTTGGAGACCAAAATAGAGTCATTTTGACCAAAACATTTTTTTCAGGCCATTGGAGCCCAAATTGCCGGTTTTAAACAAATCTTGTTTAAAACCGGCTTTTTAAGGCTGTAAAAGACAAAAAATACAGTAATTTTGACTAATTTTTTTTTTCAGACCTTTGGTGACCAAATGCCGTTATTTTGACTAACAAAAGGTTTTTAGACACTTGGAGACCAAACTAGAGTATTTTTGACCAAAACATTTCAAACAGGAGTATTGTGTGCAAGAGGCCAAAAACCGGCTTTTTAAGGCTCTAAAAGACAAAAATACAGTCATTTTGACTATTTTTTTTATCAGACCTTTGGTGACCAAATGCAATTATTTTGACTAAAAAAGGCTTTTTAGACACTTGGAGACCAAAATAGAGTCATTTTGACCAAAAAAATCTTTCAGGCCATTTGAGCCCAAATGTCTAAAATCGTGCCTAAAACCCGCGTTTTAAGGCTCTAAAAGACAAAAATATAGTCATTTTGACTAAATTTTTTTTCAGACCTTTGGTGACCAAATGCCGTTATTTTGACTAACAAAAGGTTTTTAGACACTTGGAGACCAAAATAGAGTCATTTTGACCAAAACATTTTTTTCAGGCCATTGGAGCCCAAATGGCCGGTTTTAAACATCTCTTGTCTAAAACCGTCTTTTTAAGGCTGTAAAAGACAAAAAATACAGTAATTTTGACTAAATTTTTTTCAGACCTTTGGTGACCAAATGCCGTTATTTTGACTAACAAAAGGTTTTTAGACACTTGGAGACCAAAATAGAGTATTTTTGACCAAAACATTTTTTTCAGGCCATTGGAGCCAAATGTCTAAAATCTTGTCTAAAACCGGCTTTTTACGGCTCTAAAAGACAAAAATACAGTCATTTTGACTAAAGGATTTTTTTTAGACCTTTGGTGACCAAATTCAGTTATTTTGAAAAAAAAGGCTTTTTAGACACTTGGAGACCAAAATAGAGTCATTTTGACCAAAAATTTTTTTTCAGGCCATTGGAGACAAATCTGGTCTAAAACCGGCTTTTTAAGACACTAAAAGACTAAAATACATTAATTTTGACAAGCTTTTTTCAGACCTTTGGTGACCAAATGCATTTATTTATACTAAAAAAGGCTTTTTTCGACACTTGGAGACCAAAATAGAGTCATTTTAACAAAAAAAATTTCAGGCCATTGGAGCCCAAAAATCTAAAATCTTGTCTAAAACCGGCTTTTCAAGGCTCTAAAAGATCACCTGTGCGATTTTTTGATCATGCGCTATAAACTATAAATAAATTTTTTTTAACATTTTCGGCCAATTTGTTTTATGCTACATATGTTTGGTAAAAAAAAAGCGTATTTTGATTGGTTTGCACAAAAGTTATCGCGTTTACTGACAGAGGGAAAGATTTTTGTCATTTTTGTAGTTTTTTTTCAACACGTAATGGCGGCGATCTGCGATTTTTTTGCGGTACTGCAAAATTGTGGCAGACAGATCGGACCCTTGACTGACATTTTTGACACTTTCGGGGTTACCAGTGACATTTCTACAGTAATCAGTGCTATACATATGCACTGTTACTGTAAAATTACACTGGCAGTGAAGGGGTTAACTTTTTTTGAGAGGGAGGGGCTGTGTGTGTCCCTAGGGGCGTGATTCTAACTGTGATTGGCTGTGGCTTGAGCTGTAGGAACAGTGATCAACGGTCCTACATAGTAGAACCGTATGATCACTGTTTCTACACAGGGGAGAATGACAGGGGGCTTGTTTACATCAGTCGCCTGACTTTCTCCCTCTGTCGGATCGCCAAGTGACCGGCGGACATCGGGGGACACGTGCGGGGGATCCATGACCACGCGGGAGCTCGCCTCCAGGGCGCGCGCTCGCTCCCTAGACCCTAACAGGCTAGCAACGTAGATCAACATCACTTTGCCTGTGAGGGGCTTACTGCCGACGTATATAGTGGTTAAGGCTCTAAAAGACAAAAATAAAGTCACTTTGACTAAATTTTTTTAGACCTTTGGTGACGAAATGCCGTTATTTTGACTAACAAAAGGTTTTTATACACTTGGAGACCAAAATAGAGTCATTTTGACCAAAACATTTTTTTCAGGCCAATCGAGCCCAAATGGCCGGTTTTAAACAAATCTTGTCTAAAACCGGCTTTTTAAGGCTGTAAAAGACAAAAAATACAGTAATTTTGACTAATTTTTTTTTTCAGACCTTTGGTGACCAAATGCCGTTATTTTGACTAACAAAAGGTTTTTAGGCACTTGGAGACCAAAATAGAGTATTTCTGACCAAAACATTTTTTTCAGGCCATTGGAGCCAAATGTCTAAAATCTTGTCTAAAACCGGCTTTTTAAGGCTTTAAAAGACAAAAATATAGTCATTTTGACTATAGTATTTTTCAGACCTTTGGTGACCAAATGCAGTTATTTTGACTAAAAAAGGCTTTTTAGACACTTGGAGACCAAAATAGAGTCATTTTGACCAAAAAGTTTTTTTCAGGCCATTGGAGCCCAAATGGCCGGTTTTAGACAAATCTGGTCTAAAACCGGCTTTTTAAGACACTAAAAGACAAAAATACATTAATTTTGACTAATTTTTTCAGACCTTTGCTGACCAAATGCATTTATTTATACTAAAAAAGACTTTTTTAGACACTTGGAGACCAAAATAGAGTCATTTTAACAAAAAAAATTTTCAGGCCATTGGAGCCCAAAAATCTAAAATCTTGTCTAAAACCGGCTTTTCAAGGCACTAAAAGACAAAAATACAGTCAATTTGACTAAATTTTTTTTCAGATCTTTGGTGACCAAATGCAGTTATTTTGACTAAAAAGGCTTTTTAGACACTTGGAGACCAAAATAGATTCATTTTGACCAAAACATTTTTTTCAGGCCATTGGAGCCAAATGTCTAAAATCTTGTCTAAAACCGGCTTTTTAAGGCTCTAAAAGACAAAAATATAGTAATTTTGACTACATTTTTTTTCAGACCTTTGGTTACCAAATGCAGTTATTTTGACTAAAAAAGGCTTTTTAGACACTTGGAGACCAAAATAGAGTCATTTTGACCGTTTTTTTTTCAGGCAATTGGAGCCCAAATGGCCAGTTATAGACAAATCTTGTCTAAAACCGGCTTTTTAAGGCTCTAAAAGACAAAAATACAGTCATCTTGACAATTTTTTTTATCAGACCTTTGGTGACCAAATGCAGTTATTTTGACTAAAAAAGGCTTTTTAGACACTTGGAGACCAAAATAGAGTCATTTTGACCAAACATTTTTTTCAGGCCATTGAAACTCAAATGGCCGGTTTTAGACAAATCGTGTCTAAAACTGGCTATTTAACCACTTAACCCCCGGAAGATTTGACCCCCTTCCTCACCAGGGCCTATTTTGCAATTTGGCACTGCGTTGACTTTAACGGACAATTGCGCGGTCGTGCGACGCTGTACCTAAACAAATTTTACTTCCTTTTTTTCCCACAAACAGAGCTTTCTTTTGGTGGTATTTGATCACCTGTGCGATTTTTTGATCATGCGCTATAAACAAAAAAAGAGCGTCAATTTTGCAAAAATAGCAATATTTTTCACATTTTTTTATATGAAATTCCCCCAAAAAATGTGAAAATCAAAATTTTTTTAACATTTTCGGCCAATTTGTTTTATGCTACATATGTTTGGTAAAAAAAAAGGCGTATTTTGATTGGTTTGCGCAAAAGTTATCGCGTTTACTAACAAAGGGAAAGATTTTTGTCATTTTTGTAGTTTTTTTTCAACACGTAATGGCGGCGATCTGCGATTTTTTTTGCGGTACTGCAAAATTGCGGCAGACAGATCGGACCCTTGACTGACATTTTTGACACTTTTGGGGTTACCAGTGACATTTCTACAGTAATCAGTGCTATACATATGCACTGTTACTGTAAAATTACACTGGCAGTGAAGGGGGTTAACTTTTTTTGAGAGGGAGGGGCTGTGTGTGTCCCTCGGGGCGTGATTCTAACTGTGATTGGCTGTGGCTTGAGCTGTAGGAACAGTGATCAACGGTCCTACATAGTAGAACCGTATGATCACTGTTTCTACACAGGGGAGAATGACAGGCGGCTTGTTTATATCAGTCACCTGAATTTCTCCCTCTGCAGTGACAATCGCCGAGTGACCGGCGAACATCGGGTCCGCCGGTCACACGTGCGGGGGATCCGTGACCACGCGGGAGCACGCCTCCGGGGGCGTGCGCTCGCTCCCTAGACCCTCACAAGCTAGCAACGTAGATCAACATCACTTTGCCTGTGAGGGGCTTACTGCCGACGTAAATAGTCGTGCGGCAGTCGGCAAGTGGTTAAGGCTCTAAAAGACAAAAATAAAGACACTTTGACTAATTTTTTTTAGACCTTTGGTGACAAAATGCAGTTATTTTGACTGAAAAAGGCTTTTTTAGACACTTGGAGACCAAAATTGAGTCATTTTTACCAACAAATTTTTTTCAGGCCATTGGAGCCCAAATGGCCGGTTTTAGACAACTCTTATCTAAAACCGGCTTTTTAAGGCTCTAAAAGACAAAAATACAGTCATTTTGACTAATTTTTTTCAGACCTTTGGTGACCAAATGCAGTTATTTATACTAAAAAAGGCTTTTTTAGACACTTGGAGACCAAAATAGAGTCATTTTAACAAAAAACTTTTCAGGCCATTGGAGCCCAAATATCTAAAATCTTGTCTAAAACCGGCTTTTCAAGGCTCTAAAAGACAAAAATACAGTCAATTTGACTAAATGTTTTTCAGATCTTTGGTGACCAAATGCATTTATTGTGACTAAAAAGGCTTTTTAGACACTTGGAGACCAAAATAGAGTCATTTTGACCAAAACATTTTTTTCAGGCCATTGTAGCCAAATGTCTAAAATCTTGTCTAAAACCGGCTTTTTAAGGCTCTAAAAGACAAAAATATAGTCATTTTGACTAAATTTTTTTTCAGACCTTTGGTTACCAAATGCAGTTATTTTGACTAAAAAGGCTTTTTAGACACTTGGAGACCAAAATAGAGTCATTTTGACCGAATTTTTTTCAGGCAATTGGAGCCCAAATGGCCAGTTATAGACAAATCTTGTCTAAAACCGTCTTTTTAAGGCTCTAAAAGACAAAAATACAGTCATTTTGACTAATTTTTTTTATCAGACCTTTGGTGACCAAATGCAGTTATTTTGACTAAAAAAGGCTTTTTAGACATGTGGAGACCAAAATAGAGTCATTTTGACCAAAAAAATCTTTCAGGCCATTTGAGCCCAAATGTCAAAAATCGTGCCTAAAACCCGCGTTTTAAGGCTCTAAAAGACAAAAATACAGTCAATTTGACTAAATGTGTTTTTCATACCTTTGGTGACCAAATGCAGTTATTTTGACTAAAAAAGGAAGGCTTTTTAGACTCTTGGAGGCCAAAATCGAGTCATTTTGACCCAAAAAATTTTTTTCAGGCTATTGGAGCCAAATGTCTAAAATCTTGTCTAAAACCGGCTTTTTAAGGCTCTAAAAGAAAAAAATATAGTCATTTGGACTTAATTTTTTTTCAGACCTTTAGTGACCAAATGCAGTTATTTTGACTTAAAAAGCCTTTTTAGACACTTGGAGACCAAAATACAGTCATTTTAACTAAAAAATTATTTTCAGGCCATTGGAGCCCAAAATGGCTGGTTTTAGACAAATCTTGTCTTAAACCGGCTTTTTAAGGCTCCAAAAGACAAAAATACAGTAATTTTGACTAAATTGTTTTTCAGACCTTTGGTGACCAAATGCTGTTATTTTGACTAACGAAAGGTTTTTAGACACTTGGAGACCAAAATAGAGTCATTTTGACCAAAACATTTTTTTCAGGCCAATCGAGCCCAAATGGCCGGTTTTAAACAAATCTTGTCTAAAACCGGCTTTTTAAGGCTGTAAAAGACAAAAAATACAGTAATTTTGACTAAATTTTTTTCAGACCTTTGGTGACCAAATGCCGTTATTTTGACTAACAAAAGATTTTTTAGACACTTGGAGACCAAAATAGAGTTTTTTTGACCAAAACATTTTTTTCAGGCCATTGGAGCCAAATGTCTAAAATCTTGTCTAAAACCGGCTTTTTAAGGCTTTAAAAGACAAAAATATAGTCATTTTGACTAAAGTATTTTTCAGACCTTTGGTGACCAAATGCAGTTATTTTGACTAAAAAAGGCTTTTTAGACACTTGGAGACCAAAATAGAGTCATTTTGACCAAAAAGTTTTTTTCAGGCCATTGGAGCCCAAATGGCCGGTTTTAGACAAATCTGGTCTAAAACCGGCTTTTTAAGACACTAAAAGACAAAAAAACATTAATTTTGACTAATTTTTTCAGACCTGTGCTGACCAAATGCATTTATTTATACTAAAAAAGACTTTTTTAGACACTTGGAGACCAAAATAGAGTCTTTTTAACAAAAAAAATTTTCAGGCCATTGGAGCCCAAAAATCTAAAATCTTGTCTAAAACCGGCTTTTCAAGGCACTAAAAGACAAAAATACAGTCAATTTGACTAAATTTTTTTTCAGATCTTTGGTGACCAAATGCAGTTATTTTGACTAAAAAGGCTTTTTAGACACTTGGAGACCAAAATAGAGTCATTTTGACCAAAACATTTTTTCAGGCCATTGGAGCCAAATGTCTAAAATCTTGTCTAAAACCGGCTTTTTAAGGCTCTAAAAGACAAAAATATAGTAATTTTGACTACATTTTTTTCAGACCTTTGGTGACCAAATGCAGTTATTTTGACTAAAAAAGGCTTTTTAGACACTTGGAGACCAAACTAGAGTCATTTTGACCAAACATTTTTTTCAGGCCATTGAAACTCAAATGGCCGGTTTTAGACAAATCGTGTCTAAAACCGGCTATTTAACCACTTAACCCCCGGAAGATTTGACCCCCTTCCTGACCAGGGCCTATTTTGCGATTCAGCACTGCGTTGACTTTAACGGACAATTGCGCAATCGTGCGACGCTGTACCTAAACAAATTTGACTTCCTTTTTTTCCCACAAACAGAGCTTTCTTTTGGTGGTATTTGATCACCTGTGTGATTTTTTGATCATGCGCTATAAACAAAAAAAGAGCGTCAATTTTGCAAAAATAGCAATATTTTTCACATTTTTTTATATGAAATTCCCCCAAAAAATGTGAAAATCAAAATTTTTTAACATTTTTGGCCAATTTTTTTTTATGCTACATATGTTTGGTAAAAAAAAAGCGTATTTTGATTGGTTTACGCAAAAGTTATCGCATTTACTAACAAAGGGAAAGATTTTTGTCGTTTTTGTAGTTTTTTTTCAACGCGTAATGGCGGCGATCTGCGATTTTTTTGCGGTACTGCAAAATTGCGGCAGACAGATCGGACCCTTGACTGACATTTTTGACAGTTTTGGGGTTACCAGTGACATTTCTACAGTAATCAGTGCTATACATATGCACTGTTACTGTAAAATTACACTGGCAGTGAAGGATGTTAACTTTTTTTTGAGAGGGAGGGGCTGTGTGTGTCCCTCGGGGCGTGATTCTAACTGTGATTGGTTGTGGTTTGAGCTGTAGGAACAGTGATCAACGGTCCTACATAGTAGAACCGTATGATCACTGTTTCTACACAGGGGAGAATGACAGGTGGCTTGTTTACATCAGTCGCCTGACTTTCTCCCTCTGCAGTGACGATCGCCAAGTGACCGGCGAACATCGGGTCCGCCGGTCACACGTGCGGGGGATCCGTGACCACGCGGGAGCGCGCCTCCGGGGGCGCGCGCTCGCTCCCTAGACCCTCACAAGCTAGCAACGTAGATCAACATCACTTTGCCTGTGAGTGCCGACGTAAAAACTTGTGCGGCAGTCGGCAAGTGGTTAAGGCTCTAAAAGACAAAAATATAGTCATTTTGACTAAATTTTTTTTCAGACCTTTGGTTACCAAATGCCGTTATTTTGACTAACGAAAGGTTTTTAGACACTTGGAGACCAAAATAGAGTCATTTTGACCAAAACATTTTTTCAGGCCAATCGAGCCCAAATGGCCGGTTTTAAACAAATCTTGTCTAAAACCGGCTTTTTAAGGCTGTAAAAGACAAAAAATACAGTAATTTTGACTAAATTTTTTTCAGACCTTTGGTGACCAAATGCCGTTATTTTGACTAACAAAAGATTTTTTAGACACTTGGAGACCAAAATAGAGTTTTTTTGACCAAAACATTTTTTTCAGGCCATTGGAGCCAAATGTCTAAAATCTTGTCTAAAACCGGCTTTTTAAGGCTTTAAAAGACAAAAATATAGTCATTTTGACTAAAGTATTTTTCAGACCTTTGGTGACCAAATGCAGTTATTTTGACTAAAAAAGGCTTTTTAGACACTTGGAGACCAAAATAGAGTCATTTTGACCAAAAAGTTTTTTCCAGGCCATTGGAGCCCAAATGGCCGGTTTTAGACAAATCTGGTCTAAAACCGGCTTTTTAAGACACTAAAAGACAAAAAAACATTAATTTTGACTAATTTTTTCAGACCTTTGCTGACCAAATGCATTTATTTATACTAAAAAAGACTTTTTTAGACACTTGGAGACCAAAATAGAGTCATTTTAACAAAAAAAATTTTCAGTCCATTGGAGCCCAAAAATCTAAAATCTTGTCTAAAACCGGCTTTTCAAGGCACTAAAAGACAAAAATACAGTCAATTTGACTAAATTTTTTTTCAGATCTTTGGTGACCAAATGCAGTTATTTTGACTAAAAAGGCTTTTTAGACACTTGGAGACCAAAATAGAGTCATTTTGACCAAAACATTTTTTTCAGGCCATTGGAGCCAAATGTCTAAAATCTTGTCTAAAACCGGCTTTTTAAGGCTCTAAAAGACAAAAATATAGTAATTTTGACTACATTTTTTTCAGACCTTTGGTGACCAAATGCAGTTATTTTTACTAAAAAAGGCTTTTTAGACACTTGGAGACCAAAATAGAGTCATTTTGACCAAAACATTTTTTCAGGCCATTGGAGCCCAAATGGCCGTTTTTAAACAAATCTTGTCTAAAACCGTCTTTTTAAGGCTGTAAAAGACAAAAAATACAGTAATTTTGACTAAATTTTTTTCAGACCTTTGGTGACCAAATGCCGTTATTTTGACTAACAAAAGGTTTTTAGACACTTGGAGACCAAAATAGAGTATTTTTGACCAAAACATTTTTTTCAGGCCATTGGAGCCAAATGTCTAAAATCTTGTCTAAAACCGGCTTTTTAAGGCTCTAAAAGACAAAAATACAGTCATTTTGACTAAAGTATTTTTCAGACCTTTGGTGACCAAATTCAGTTATTTTGAAAAAAAAGGCTTTTTAGACACTTGGAGACCAAAATAGAGTCATTTTGACCAAAAATTTTTTTTTCAGGCAATTGGAGACAAATCTGGTCTAAAACCGGCTTTTTAAGACACTAAAAGACTAAAATACATTAATTTTGACTAGCTTTTTTTCAGACCTTTGGTGACCAAATGCATTTATTTATACTAAAAAAGGCTTTTTTCGACACTTGGAGACCAAAATAGAGTAATTTTAACAAAAAAAATTTCAGGCCATTGGAGCCCAAAAATCTAAAATCTTGTCTAAAACCGGCTTTTCAAGGCTCTAAAAGATCACCTGTGCGATTTTTTGATCATGCGCTATAAACAAAAAAAGAGCGTCAATTTTGCAAAAATAGCAATATTTTTCACATTTTTTTATATGAAATTCACCAAAAAAATGTAAAAATCAAAGTTTTTTAACATTTTCGGCCAATTTGTTTATGCTACATGTTTGGTAAAAAAATCGCAAAAAGCGTATTTTGATTGGTGTGCGCAAAAGTTATCGCGTTTACTAACAAAGGGAAAGATTTTTTGTAATTTTTGTTGGTTTTTTTTCAACGTGTAATGGCGGCGATCTGCGATTTTTTTTTGCGGTACTGCAAAATTGCGGCAGACAGATCGGACCCTTGACTGACATTTTTGACACTTTTGGGGTTACCAGTGACATTTCTACAGTAATCAGTGCTATACATATGCACTGTTACTGTAAAATTACACTGGCAGTGAAGGGGGTTAACTTTTTTTGAGAGGGAGGGGCTGTGTGTGTCCCTCGGGGCGTGATTCTAACTGTGATTGGCTGTGGCTTGAGCTGTAGGAACAGTGATCAACGGTCCTACATAGTAGAACCGTATGATCACTGTTTCTACACAGGGGAGAATGACAGGCGGCTTGTTTATATCAGTCACCTGACTTTCTCCCTCTGCAGTGACAATCGCCGAGTGACCGGCGAACATCGGGTCTGCCGGTCACACGTGCGGGGGATCCGTGACCACGCGGGAGCGCGCCTCCGGGGGCGCGCGCTCGCTCCCTAGACCCTCACAAGCTAGCAACGTAGATCAACATCACTTTGCCTGTGAGGGGCTTACTGCCGACGTAAATAGTCGTGCGGCAGTCGGCAAGTGGTTAAGGCTCTAAAAGACAAAAATAAAGACACTTTGACTAATTTTTTTTTTAGACCTTTGGTGACGAAATGCAGTTATTTTGACTAAAAAGGCTTTTTAGACACTTGGAGACCAAAATTGAGTCATTTTGACCAAAAAAATTTTTTCATGCCATTGGAGCCCAAATGGCCGGTTTTAGACAACTCTTGTCTAAAACCGGATTTTTAAGGCTCTAAAAGACAAAAAATACAGTCATTTTGACTAAATTTTTTTCAGACCTTTGGTGACCAAATGCCGTTATTTTGTCTAACAAAAGGTTTTTAGACACTTGGAGACCAAAATAGAGTATTTTTGACCAAAACATTTTTTTTAGGCCATTTTAGCCAAATGTCTAAAATCGTGCCTAAAACCGGCTTTTTAAGGCTCTCAAAGAAAAAAATATAGTCATTTGGACTTCATTTTTTCAGACCTTTGGTGACCAAATGCAGTTATTTTGACTTAAAAAGGCTTTTTAGACACTTGGAGACCGAAATAGAGTCATTTTAACTAAAAAATAATTTTCAGGCCATTGGAGCCCAAATGGCCGGTTTTAGACAAATCTTGTCTTAAACCGGCTTTTTAAGGCTCTAAAAGACAAAAATACAGTCATTTTGACTAAATTGTTTTTCAGACCTTTGGTGACCAAATGCCGTTATTTTGACTAACAAAAGGTTTTTAGACACTTGGAGACCAAAATAGAGTCATTTTGACCAAAACATTTTTTCAGGCCATTGGAGCCCAAATTGCCGGTTTTAAACAAATCTTGTCTAAAACCGGCTTTTTAAGGCTGTAAAAGACAAAAAATACAGTAATTTTGACTAATTTTTTTTCAGACCTTTGGTGACCAAATGCCGTTATTTTGACTAACAAAAGGTTTTTAGACACTTGGAGACCAAAATAGAGTATTTTTGACCAAAACATTGTTTTCAGGCCATTGGAGCCAAATGTCTAAAATCTTGTCTAAAACCGGCTTTTTAAGGCTCTAAAAGACAAAAATATAGTCATTTTGACGAAATTTTTTTTCTAACCTTTGGTGACCAAATGCAGTTATTTTGACTAAAAAACGATTTTTAGACACTTGGAGACCAAAACAGAGTAATTTTGACCGAAAATTTCTTTTCAGGCCATTGGAGCCCAAATGGCCGGTTTTAGACAAATCTTGTCTAAAACCAGCTTTTTAAGGCTCTAAAAGACAAAAAATACAGTCATTTTGACTAAATTTTTTTCAGACCTTTGGTGACCAAATGCCGTTATTTTGACTAACAAAAGGTTTTTAGACACTTGGAGACCAAAATAGAGTATTTTTGACCAAAACATTTTTTTCAGGCCATTTTAGCCAAATGTCTAAAATCGTGCCTAAAACCGGCTTTTTAAGGCTCTCAAAGAAAAAAATATAGTCATTTGGACTTAATTTTTTCAGACCTTTGGTGACCAAATGCAGTTATTTTGACTTAAAAAGGCTTTTTAGACACTTGGAGACCGAAATAGAGTCATTTTAACTAAAAAATAATTTTCAGGCCATTGGAGCCCAAATGGCCGGTTTTAGACAAATCTTGTCTTAAACCGGCTTTTTAAGGCTCTAAAAGACAAAAATACAGTCATTTTGACTAAATTGTTTTTCAGACCTTTGGTGACCAAATGCCGTTATTTTGACTAACAAAAGGTTTTTAGACACTTGGAGACCAAAATAGAGTCATTTTGACCAAAACATTTTTTTCAGGCCATTGGAGCCCAAATTGCCGGTTTTAAACAAATCTTGTCTAAAACCAGCTTTTTAAGGCTGTAAAAGACAAAAAATACAGTAATTTTGACTAATTTTCCTTTTCAGACCTTTGGTGACCAAATGCCGTTATTTTGACTAACAAAAGGTTTTTAGACACTTGGAGACCAAAATAGAGTATTTTTGACCAAAACTTTTGTTTCAGGCCATTGGAGCCAAATGTCTAAAATCTTGTCTAAAACCGGCTTTTTAAGGCTTTAAAAGACAAAAATATAGTCATTTTGACGAAATTTTTTTTCTGACCTTTGGTGACCAAATGCAGTTATTTTGACTAAAAAACGATTTTTAGACACTTGGAGACCAAAACAGAGTAATTTTGACCGACAATTTCTTTTCAGGCCATTGGAGCCCAAATGGCCGGTTTTAGACAAATCTTGTCTAAAACCGGCTTTTCAAGGCACTAAAAGACAAAAATACAGTCAATTTGACTAAATTTTTTTTCAGATCTTTCGTGACCAAATGCAGTTATTTTGACTAAAAAGGCTTTTTAGACACTTGGAGACCAAAATAGAGTCATTTTGACCAAAACATTTTTTTCAGGCCATTGGAGCCAAATGTCTAAAATCTTGTCTAAAACCGGCTTTTTAAGGCTCTAAAAGACAAAAATATAGTAATTTTGACTACTTTTTTTTTAGACCTTTGGTTACCAAATGCAGTTATTTTGACTAAAAAAGGCTTTTTAGACACTTGGAGACCAAAATAGAGTCATTTTGACCGATTTTTTTTCAGGCAATTGGAGCCAAAATGGCCAGTTATAGACAAATCTTGTCTAAAACCGGCTTTTTAAGGCTCTAAAAGACAAAAATACAGTCATCTTGACAATTTTTTTTATCAGACCTTTGGTGACCAAATGCAGTTATTTTGACTAAAAAAGGCTTTTTAGACACTTGGAGACAAAAATAGAGTCATTTTGACCAAACATTTTTTTCAGGCCATTGAAACTCAAATGGCCGGTTTTAGACAAATCGTGTCTAAAACCGGCTATTTACCACTTAACCCCCGGAAGATTTGACCCCCTTCCTGACCAGGGCCTATTTTGCGATTCGGCACTGCGTTGACTTTAACGGACAATTGCGCGGTCGTGCGACGCTGTACCTAAACAAATTTGACTTCCTTTTTTTCCCACAAACAGAGCTTTCTTTTGGTGGTATTTGATCACCTGTGCGATTTTTTGATCATGCGCTATAAACAAAAAAAAGCGTCAATTTTGCAAAAATAGCAATATTTTTCACATTTTTTTACATGAAATTCCCCAAAAAAATGTGAAAATCAAAATTTTTTAACATTTTCGGCCAATTTGTTTTATGCTACATATGTTTGGTAAAAAAAAAAGCGTATTTTGATTGGTTTGCGCAAAAGTTATCGCGTTTACTAACAAAGGGAAAGATTTTTGTTGTTTTTTTTATTTTTTTTTCAACGCGTAATGGCGGCGATCTGCGATTTTTTTTGCGGTACTGCAAAATTGCGGCAGACAGATCGGACCCTTGACTGACATTTTTGACACTTTTGGGGTTACCAGTGACATTTCTACAGTAATCAGTGCTATACATATGCACTGTTACTGTAAAATTACACTGGCAGTGAAGGGGGTTAACTTTTTTTGAGAGGGAGGGGCTGTGTGTGTCCCTCGGGGCGTGATTCTAACTGTGATTGGTTGTGGCTTGAGCTGTAGGAACAGTGATCAACGGTCCTACATAGTAGAACCGTATGATCACTGTTTCTACACAGGGGAGAATGAAAGGCGGTTTGTTTACATCAGTCGCCTGACTTTCTCCCTCTGCAGTGACGATCGCCGAGTGACCAGCGAACATCGGGTCCGCCGGTCACACGTGCGGGGGATCTGTGACCACGCGGGAGCGCGCCTCCGGGGGCGCGCGCTCGCTCCCTAGACCCTCACAAGCTAGCAACGTAGATCAACATCACTTTGCCTGTGAGGGGCTTACTGCCGACGTAAATAGTCGTGCGGCAGTCGGCAAGTGGTTAAGGCTCTAAAAGACAAAAATAAAGACACTTTGACTAATTTTTTTTTTTAGACCTTTGGTGACGAAATGCAGTTATTTTGACTAAAAAAGGCTTTTTAGACACTTGGAGACCAAAATTGAGTCATTTTGACCAAAAACATTTTTTCATGCCATTGGAGCCCAAATGGCCGGTTTTAGACAACTCTTGTCTAAAACCGGATTTTTAAGGCTCTAAAAGACAAAAAATACAGTCATTTTGACTAAATTTTTTTCAGACCTTTGGTGACCAAATGCCGTTATTTTGACTAACAAAAGGTTTTTAGACACTTGGAGACCAAAATAGAGTATTTTTGACCAAAACATTTTTTTCAGGCCATTTTAGCCAAATGTCTAAAATCGTGCCTAAAACCGGCTTTTTAAGGCTCTCAAAGAAAAAATATAGTCATTTGGACTTAATTTTTTTCAGACCTTTGGTGACCAAATGCAGTTATTTTGACTTAAAAAGGCTTTTTAGACACTTGGAGACCGAAATAGAGTCATTTTAACTAAAAAATAATTTTCAGGCCATTGGAGCCCAAATGGCCGGTTTTAGACAAATCTTGTCTTAAACCGGCTTTTTAAGGCTCTAAAAGACAAAAATACAGTCATTTTGACTAAATTGTTTTTCAGACCTTTGGTGACCAAATGCCGTTATTTTGACTAACAAAACGTTTTTAGACACTTGGAGACCAAAATAGAGTCATTTTGACCAAAACATTTTTTTCAGGCCATTGGAGCCCAAATTGCCGGTTTTAAACAAATCTTGTCTAAAACCGGCTTTTTAAGGCTGTAAAAGACAAAAAATACAGTAATTTTGACTAATTTTTTTTTCAGAACTTTTGTGACCAAATGCCGTTATTTTGACTAACAAAAGGTTTTTAGACACTTGGAGACCAAAATAGAGTATTTTTGACCAAAACATTTTTTTCAGGCCATTGGAGCCAAATGTCTAAAATCTTATCTAAAACCGGCTTTTTAAGGCTCTAAAAGACAAAAATATAGTCATTTTGACGAAATTTTTTTTTCTGACCTTTGGTGACCAAATGCAGTTATTTTGACTAAAAAACGATTTTTAGACACTTGGAGACCAAAACAGAGTAATTTTGACCGAAAATTTCTTTTCAGGCCATTGGAGCCCAAATGGCCGGTTTTAGACAAATCTTGTCTAAAACCGGCTTTTTAACCACTTTACCACCGGAGGATTTTGCTGTCTTCCGTCCAGGCCACTTTTTGCGATTCAGCGATGTGCGACTTCAACTGACAATTGCGCGGTCGTGCGACGCCGTACCCAAACGAAATTTACGTCCTTTTTTTCCCACAAACAGAGCTTTCTTTTGGTGGTATTTGATCACCTGTGCGATTTTTACTTTTTGCGCTATAAACAAAAAAAAAGCGTTTATTTTGAAAAAATAACAATATTTTTAACATTTTTTTATATGAAATTCCCCCCAAAAAAGATGTAAAAACCAATTTTATAAAAAAAAATTTCCAATTTGTTTTCTGCTACCTATGTTTGGTAAAAAAAATCACAATAAGCGTATTTTGATTGGTTTGCGCAAAAGTTATTGCGTTTACTAACAAAGGGAAAGATTTCTGTCATTTTTGGTGTTTTTTTTTAACGCGTAATGGCGGCGATCTGCGATTTTTTTTGTGGGACTGCGACATTGCGGCGGACAGATCGGACCCTTGACTGACATTTTTGACACTTTTGGGGTTACCAGTGACATTACTGCAGTAATCAGTGCTATATATATGCACTGTTACTGTAAAAATGACACTGGCAGGGAAGGGGTTAATTTTATTGGAGAGGGAGGGGTTAATGTATGCCTGGTGCTTACTGACGTGTGGGGGGGGGGAGGTGACTGAGTGAGTCATGGACAGATCGGATGTCCAGCTATGCTGAACAGTCCGATCTGTCACTCCCTGTCACTATGGAGATCCGCCCGCTGTGTTTACACACAGCGGGCGGATCTCCACACTAGATCCCCGGCGATCGGGGCAGAGCAGCGGCGATCGCCGCTGCTCCTCCCCTGGCCCGACTCCCGCTGTGAATGAAAACAGCGGGAGCGAGCCTCCGGCGGCGCGCAAGCGCCGCCCAGAAGGGGGAGTGTCTGACGACGTTAATACTACGTCATCAGATGATAACGAACCACTTTGCCGCAGTACTATTACCGTACTCGGTCGGCAAGTGGTTAAGGCTCTAAAAGACAAAAATACAGTCATTTTGACTAAAGTATTTTTCAGAACTTTGGTGACCAAATTCAGTTATTTTGACAAAAAAGGCTTTTTAGACACTTGGAGACCAAAATAGAGTCATTTTGACCAAAAAAATTTTTCAGGCCATTGGAGCCCAAATGGCCGGTTTTAGACAAATCTGGTCTAAAACCGGCTTTTTAAGACACTAAAAGACAAAAATACATTAATTTTGACTAGTTTTTTTCAGATCTTTGGTGACCAAATGCATTTATTGTGACTAAAAAAGGCTTTTTAGACACTTGGAGACCAAAATAGAGTCATTTTGACCGAATGTTTTTTCAGGCAATTGGAGCCCAAATGGCCAGTTATAGACAAATCTTGTCTAAAATCGGCTTTTTAAGGCTCTAAAAGACAAAAATGCAGTCATTTTGACTAATTTTTTTTATCAGACCTTTGGTGACCAAATGCAGATATTTTGACTAAAAAAGGCTTTTTAGACACTTGGAGACCAAAATAGAGTCATTTTGACCAAAAAAATCTTTCAGGCCATTTGAGCCCAAATGTCTAAAATCGTGCCTAAAACCCGCGTTTTAAGGCTCTAAAAGACAAAAATACAGTCAATTTGACTAAATTTGTTTTTCATACCTTTGGTGACCAAATGCAGTTATTTTGACTAAAAAAGGAAGGCTTTTTAGACACTTGGAGACCAAAATCGAGTCATTTTGACCCAAAAAATTTCTTCAGGCTATTGGAGCCAAATGTCTAAAATCTTGTCTAAAACCGGCTTTTTAAGGCTCTCAAAGAAAAAAATAAAGTCATTTTGACTAAATTTTTTTTCAGACCTTTGGTGACCAAATGCCGTTATTTTGACTAACAAAAGGTTTTTAGACACTTGGAGACCAAAATAGAGTCATTTTGACCAAAACATTTTTTTCAGGCCATTGGAGCCCAAATGGCCGGTTTTAAACAAATCTTGTCTAAAACCGTCTTTTTAAGGCTGTAAAAGACAAAAAATACAGTAATTTTGACTACATTTTTTTTCAGACCTTTGGTGACCAAATGCCGTTATTTTGACTAACAAAAGGTTTTTAGACACTTGGAGACCAAAATAGAGTATTTTTGACCAAAACATTTTTTTCAGGCCATTGGAGCCAAATGTCTAAAATCTTGTCTAAAACCGGCTTTTTAAGGCTCTAAAAGACAAAAATACAGTCATTTTGACTAAAGTATTTTTCAGACCTTTGGTGACCAAATTCAGTTATTTTGGAAAAAAGGCTTTTTAGACAATTGGAGACCAAAATAGAGTCATTTTGACCAAAAAAAATTTTTCAGGCCATTGGAGCCCAAATGGCCGGTTTTAGACAAATCTGGTCTAAAACCGGCTTTTTAAGACACTAAAAGACAAAAATACATTAATTTTGACTAGTTTTTTTCAGACCTTTGGTGACCAAATGCATTTATTTATACTAAAAAAGGCTTTTTTAGACACTTGGAGACCAAAATAGAGTCATTTTAACAAAAAAATTTCAGGCCATTGGAGCCCAAAAATCTAAAATCTTGTCTAAAACCGGCTTTTCAAGGCTCTAAAAGATCACCTGTGCGATTTTTTGATCATGCGCTATAAACAAAAAAAGAGCGTCAATTTTGCAAAAATAGCAATATTTTTCACATTTTTTTATATGAAATTCACCAAAAAATGTAAAAATCAAAGTTTTTTAACATTTTTGGCCAATTTGTTTATGCTACATATGTTTGGTAAAAAAAATCGCAAAAAGCATATTTTGATTGGTTTGCGCAAAAGTTATCGCGTTTACTAACAAAGGGAAAGATTTTTGTCATTTTTGTTGGGTTTTTTTTCAACGCGTAATTGCGATTTTTTTTGCGGTACTGCAAAATTGCGGCAGACAGATCGGACCCTTGACTGACATTTTTGACACTTTTGGGGTTACCAGTGACATTTCTACAGTAATTAGTGCTATACATATGCATTGTACCAGTAAAATTACACTGGCAGTGAAGGGGTTAACTTTTTTTGAGAGGGAGGGGCTGTGTGTGTCCCTAGTGGTGTGATTCTAACTGTGATTGGCTGTGGCTTGAGCTGTAGGAACAGTGATCAACGGTCCTACATAGTAGAACCGTATGATCACTGTTTCTACACAGGGGAGAATGACAGGCGGCTTGTTTACATCAGTCGCCTGACTTTCTCCCTCTGCAGTGACGATCGCCGAGTGACCGGCGGACATCGGGTCCGCCGGTCACACGTGCAAGGATCCAAGACCACGCGGGAGCTCGCCTCCGGGGGCGTGCGCTCGCTCCCTAGACCCTCACAGGCTAGCAACATAGATCAACATCATGTGATAAATAAGTCCGTATAATAGTAAAGGTGCAAACAATATTATGGGCAAGCTAGATGTGCGAAGAAATATGAACTCCAAGGTGAAAATAAGAAATGGTATTCAATCAGATCAGCTGATAAAATAAGTCCATATATAGATGATTGTGCCTCGAGGAGTGGTGAATGAATAAGTATCCTGCGGTGACCCCCAAGGTGGGTGACTGGCGAGTGGCGGGGAAACCTCTAGTAGAAAAACCTACTCACCAGATGTACCTACCCCACACAGGGGTATAGGGCAGGTACTGTAGAAATATCCTGTTGGTCCTGGCTCTGGGTAGTAGTTCCCTTCCTGGGGGAGATGTAGTATAGGGTCTGCAGGGATATCCTAAAGTGGGATCCTATCCGATAGTAGGATATCCAACGATCGGTGGGGTGAACTGATATGGCCACTCAAAGGTATGTGGATGGAAGGATCATATAAATAGAAAAGAACTCGATAGTGTAATACCGTTTTTAAAGTTTATTCCTTCCAGCAGTAACATAAAAATGGGTACTCACATAGATAAAATCAGTAAACAGCGAGGTAGTGGCGTCCCGGAACGCAATGCGTTCCAACTGGAGACCGGAACCGGAAGTGACGTGACGGCGCTGTACGCGTTTCGTCATGTGACGTCTTCTGCAGCGTCTTCACATGACGAAACGCGTACAGCGCCGTCACGTCACTTCCGGTTCCGGTCTCCAGTTGGAACGCATTGCGTCCGGGACGCCACTACCTCGCTGTTTACTGATTTTATCTATGTGAGTACCCATTTTTATGTTACTGCTGGAAGGAATAAACTTTAAAAACGGTATTACACTATCGAGTTCTTTTCTATTTATATGATCCTTCCATCCACATACGTTTGAGTGGCCATATCAGTTCACCCCACGGATCGTTGGATATCCTACTATCGGATAGGATCCCACTTTAGGATATCCCTGCGGACCCTATACTACATCTCCCCCAGGAAGGGAACTACTACCCAGAGCCAGGACCAACAGGATATTTCTACAGTACCTGCCCTATACCCCTGTGTGGGGTAGGTACATCTGGTGAGTAGGTTTTTCTACTAGAGGTTTCCCCGCCACTCGCCAGTCACCCACCTTGGGGGTCACCGCAGGATACTTATTCATTCACCACTCCTCGGGGCACAATCATCTATATATGGACTTATTTTATCAGCTGATCTGATTGAATACCATTTCTTATTTTCACCTTGGAGTTCATATTTCTTCGCACATCTAGCTTGCCCATAATATTGTTTGCACCTTTACTATTATACGGACTTATTTATCACATGAATTTAGATCACATCACTTCTAACTGCACTTTGAAAAAATAGTTTCCCGCACTCTTATTTATTTTTCCGGAAAAGTTTCCCGCACACCCAGTTTAATTGTTGCACTTTTTGCACACTTTTTCATATTATACCATCACCTATGTATTATTATTTTAAGTTATTCTCTTACCATTTTATTGCAACATGCTGATATTATTATTTTAGGTATATACTAGGATATATATATTGTAGTACTTTGCACTTTATATTACGCACTTTGGTGGTTATTTATATTGTACTTCATTTTACTTTTTTATATTTTTTCATATATTCCATATTAACTCATTCCCAATACCATTTTATGTTGGATTTTCACTATATTGTGGCACTATTTACATATCCACCATTTATATTTATATTTTTATTCCTCAATCACATCTGTGTTTCTACATTTTATATTCTTTTCATTTTATATATCTATATATACCTATTTGCACTTTATAAGCAGCGCCACCACTTCATATTTACATACATATTTATATAGCCTTTTGGCTATATTTTAAGTGAGGCTGCAGCTTACCTGTGCACACATTTAATTTATCCTCTGACATCCTTAGCGCGGATTTATTTATATTCTATAGATCAACATCACTTTGCCTGTGAGGGGCTTACTGCCGACGTAAATAGTCGTGCGGCAGTCGGCAAGTGGTTTAGGCTCTAAAAGACAAAAATAAAGTCACTTTGACTAATTTTTTTAGACCTTTGGTGACAAAATGCAGTTATTTTGACTAAAAAAGGCTTTTTTAGACACTTGGAGACCAAAATTGAGTCATTTTTACCAACAAATTTTTTTCAGGCCATTGCAGCCCAAATGGCCGGTTTTAGACAACTCTTATCTAAAACCGGCTTTTTAAGGCTCTAAAAGACAAAAATACAGTCATTTTGACTAATTTTTTTTCAGACCTTTGGTGACCAAATGCAGTTATTTATACTAAAAAAGGCTTTTTTAGACACTTGGAGAACAAAATAGAGTCATTTTAACAAAAAAATTTTCAGGCCATTGGAGCCCAAATATCTAAAATCTTGTCTAAAACCGGCTTTTCAAGGCTCTAAAAGACAAAAATACAGTCAATTTGACTAAATGTTTTTCAGATCTTTGGTGACCAAATGCATTTATTGTGACTAAAAAGGCTTTTTAGACACTTGGAGACCAAAATAGAGTCATTTTGACCAAAACATTTTTTTCAGGCCATTGTAGCCAAATGTCTAAAATCTTGTCTAAAACCGGCATTTTAAGGCTCTAAAAGACAAAAATATAGTCATTTTGACTAAATTTTTTTCAGACCTTTGGTTACCAAATGCAGTTATTTTGACTAAAAAGGCTTTTTAGACACTTGGAGACCAAAATAGAGTCATTTTGACCGAATTTTTTTCAGGCAATTGGAGCCCAAATGGCCAGTTATAGACAAATCTTGTCTAAAACCGTCTTTTTAAGGCTCTAAAAGACAAAAATACAGTCATTTTGACTAATTTTTTTTATCAGACCTTTGGTGACCAAATGCAGTTATTTTGACTAAAAAAGGCTTTTTAGACACGTGGAGACCAAAATAGAGTCATTTTGACCAAAAAAATCTTTCAGGCCATTTGAGCCCAAATGTCTAAAATCGTGCCTAAAACCCGCCTTTTAAGGCTCTAAAAGACAACAATACAGTCAATTTGACTAAATGTGTTTTTCATACCTTTGGTGACCAAATGCAGTTATTTTGACTAAAAAAGGAAGGCTTTTTAGACTCTTGGAGGCCAAAATCGAGTCATTTTGACCCAAAAAAAATTTTTCAGGCTATTGGAGCCAAATGTCTAAAATCTTGTCTAAAACCGGCTTTTTAAGGCTCTAAAAGAAAAAAATATAGTCATTTGGACTTAATTTTTTTTCAGACCTTTAGTGACCAAATGCAGTTATTTTGACTTAAAAAGCCTTTTTAGACACTTGGAGACCAAAATACAGTCATTTTAACTAAAAAATTATTTTCAGGCCATTGGAGCCCAAAATGGCTGGTTTTAGACAAATCTTGTCTTAAACCGGCTTTTTAAGGCTCTAAAAGACAAAAATACGGTCATTTTGACTAAATTGTTTTTCAGACCTTTGGTGACCAAATGCCGTTATTTTGACTAACGAAAGGTTTTTAGACACTTGGAGACCACATTAGAGTCATTTTGACCAAAACATTTTTTTCAGGCCAATCGAGCCCAAATGGCCGGTTTAAAACAAATCTTGTTTAAAACCGGCTTTTTAAGGCTGTAAAAGACAAAAAATACAGTAATTTTGACTAAATTTTTTTCAGACCTTTGGTGACCAAATGCCGTTATTTTGACTAACAAAAGATTTTCTAGACACTTGGAGACCAAAATAGAGTTTTTTTGACCAAAACATTTTTTTCAGGCCATTGGAGCCAAATGTCTAAAATCTTGTCTAAAACCGGCTTTTTAAGGCTTTAAAAGACAAAAATATAGTCATTTTGACTAAAGTATTTTTCAGACCTTTGGTGACCAAATGCAGTTATTTTGACTAAAAAAGGCTTTTTAGACACTTGGAGACCAAAATAGAGTCATTTTGACCAAAAAGTTTTTTTCAGGCCATTGGAGCCCAAATGGCCGGTTTTAGACAAATCTGGTCTAAAACCGGCTTTTTAAGACACTAAAAGACAAAAAACATTAATTTTGACTAATTTTTTCAGACCTTTGCTGACCAAATGCATTTATTTATACTAAAAAATACTTTTTTAGACACTTGGAGACCAAAATAGAGTCATTTTAACAAAAAAAATTTTCAGGCCATTGGAGCCCAAAAATCTAAAATCTTGTCTAAAACCGGCTTTTCAAGGCACTAAAAGACAAAAATACAGTCAATTTGACTACATTTTTTTTCAGATCTTTGGTGACCAAATGCAGTTATTTTGACTAAAAAGGCTTTTTAGACACTTGGAGACCAAAATAGAGTCATTTTGACCAAAACATTTTTTTCAGGCCATTGGAGCCAAATGTCTAAAATCTTGTCTAAAACCGGCTTTTTAAGGCTCTAAAAGACAAAAATATAGTAATTTTGACTACATTTTTTTCAGACCTTTGGTGACCAAATGCAGTTATTTTGACTAAAAAAGGCTTTTTAGACACTTGGAGACCAAAATAGAGTCATTTTGACCAAACATTTTTTTCAGGCCATTGAAACACAAATGGCCGGTTTTAGACAAATCGTGTCTAAAACCGGCTATTTAACCACTTAACCCCCGGAAGATTTGACCCCCTTCCTGACCAGGGCCTATTTTGCGATTCGGCACTGCGTTGACTTTAACGGACAATTGCGCAGTCGTGCGACGCTGTACCTAAACAAATTTGACTTCCTTTTTTTCCCACAAACAGAGCTTTCTTTTGGTGGTATTTGATCACCTGTGCGATTTTTTGATCATGCGCTATAAACAAAAAAAGAGCGTCAATTTTGCAAAAATAGCAATATTTTTCACATTTTTTATATGAAATTCCCCCAAAAAATGTGAAAATCAAAATTTTTTAACATTTTTGGCCAATTTGTTTTATGCTACATATGTTTGGTAAAAAAAAAAGCGTATTTTGATTGGTTTGCGCAAAAGTTATCGCGTTTACTAACAAAGGGAAAGATTTTTGTCGTTTTTGTAGTTTTTTTTTCAACGCGTAATGGCGGCGATCTGCGATTTTTTTTGCGGTACTGCAAAATTGCGGCAGACAGATCGGACCCTTGACTGACATTTTTGACACTTTTGGGGTTACCAGTGACATTTCTACAGTAATCAGTGCTATACATATGCACTGTTACTGTACAATTACACTGGCAGTGAAGGGGGTTAACTTTTTTTTGAGAGGGAGGGGCTGTGTGTGTCCCTCGGGGCGTGATTCTAACTGTGATTGGTTGTGGCTTGAGCTGTAGGAACAGTGATCAACGGTCCTACATAGTAGAACCGTATGATCACTGTTTCTACACAGGGGGGAATGACAGGTGGCTTGTTTACATCAGTCACCTGACTTTCTCCCTCTGCAGTGACGATCGCCGAGTGACCGGCGAACATCGGGTCCGCCGGTCACACGTGCGGGGCATCCGTGACCACGCGGGAGCGTGCCTCCGGGGGCGCGCGCTCGCTCCCTAGACCCTCACAAGCTAGCAACGTGGATCAACATCACTTTGCCTGTTAGGGGCTTACTGCTGACGTAAAAACTCGTGCGGCAGTCGGCAAGTGGTTAAGGCTCTAAAAGACAAAAATAAAGACACTTTGACTAATTTTTTTTTTAGACCTTTGGTGACGAAATGCAGTTATTTTGACTAAAAAAGGCTTTTTAGACACTTGGAGACCAAAATTGAGTCATTTTGACCAAAAACATTTTTTCATGCCATTGGAGCCCAAATGGCCGGTTTTAGACAACTCTTGTCTAAAACCGGATTTTTAAGGCTCTAAAAGACAAAAAATACAGTCATTTTGACTACATTTTTTTTCAGACCTTTGGTGACCAAATGCCGTTATTTTGACATAAAAAGGTTTTTAGACACTTGGAGACCAAAATAGAGTATTTTTGACCAAAACATTTTTTTCCAGGCCATTTTAGCCAAATGTCTAAAATCGTGCCTAAAACCGGCTTTTTAAGGCTCTCAAAGAAAAAATATAGTCATTTGGACTTAATTTTTTTCAGACCTTTGGTGACCAAATGCAGTTATTTTGACTTAAAAAGGCTTTTTAGACACTTGGAGACCGAAATAGAGTCATTTTAACTAAAAAATAATTTTCAGGCCATTGGAGCCCAAATGGCCGGTTTTAGACAAATCTTGTCTTAAACCGGCTTTTTAAGGCTCTAAAAGACAAAAATACAGTCATTTTGACTAAGTTTGTTTTTCAGACCTTTGGTGACCAAATGCCGTTATTTTGACTAAAAAAAGTTTTTAGACACTTGGAGACCAAAATAGAGTCATTTTGACCAAAACATTTTTTTCAGGCCATTGGAGCCCAAATTGCCGGTTTTAAACAAATCTTGTCTAAAACCGGCTCTTCTAAGGCTGTAAAAGACAAAAAATACAGTAATTTTGACTAATTTTTTTTTCAGACCTTTGGTGACCAAATGCCGTTTTTAGACACTTGGAGACCAAACTAGAGTATTTTTGACCAAAACATTTTTTTCAGGCCATTGGAGCCAAATGTCTAAAATGTTGTCTAAAACCGGCTTTTTAAGGCTCTAAAAGACAAAAATGCAGTCATTTTGACTAATTTTTTTATCAGACTTTTGGTGACCAAATGCAGATATTTTGACTAAAAAAGGCTTTTTAGACACTTGGAGACCAAAATAGAGTCATTTTGACCAAAAAAATCTTTCAGGCCATTTAAGCCCAAATGTCTAAAATCGTGCCTAAAACCGGCTTTTTAACGCTCTCAAAGAAAAAAATATAGACATTTGGACTTAATTTTTTTTCAGACCTTTGGTGACCAAATGCAGTTATTTTGACTTAAAAAGGCTTTTTAGACACTTGGAGACCAAAATAGAGTCATTTTAACTAAAAAAATAATTTTCAAGTCATTGGAGCCCAAATGGCCGGTTTTAGACAAATCTTGTCTTAAACCGGCTTTTTAAGGCTCTAAAAGACAAAAATATAGTCATTTTGACTAAATTTTTTTCAGACCTTTGGTGACCAAATGCCGTTATTTTGACTAACAAAAGGTTTTTAGACACTTGGAGACCAAAATAGAGTCATTTTGACCAAAACATTTTTTTCAGGCCATTGGAGCCAAATGTCTAAAATCTTGTCTAAAACCGGCTTTTTAAGGCTCTAAAAGACAAAAATATAGTCATTTTGACGAATTTTTTTTTCTGACCTTTGGTGACCAAATGCCGTTATTTTGACTAAAAAACGATTTTTAGACACTTGGAGACCAAAACAGAGTAATTTTGACCGAAAATTTCTTTTCAGGCCATTGGAGCCCAAATGGCCGGTTTTAGACAAATCTTGTCTAAAACCGGCTTTTTAAGGCTCTAAAAGACAAAAATACAGTAATTTTGACTAAAGTATTTTTCAGACCTTTGGTGACCAAATTCAGTTATTTTGGAAAAAAGGCTTTTTAGACAATTGGAGACCAAAATAGAGTCATTTTGACCAAAAAAAATTTTCAGGCCATTGGAGCCCAAATGGCCGGTTTTAGACAAATCTGGTCTAAAACCGGCTTTTTAAGACACTAAAAGACAAAAATACATTAATTTTGACTAGTTTTTTTCAGACCTTTGGTGACCAAATGCATTTATTTATACTAAAAAAGGCTTTTTTAGACACTTGGAGACCAAAATAGAGTCATTTTAACAAAAAAATTTCAGGCCATTGGAGCCCAAAAATCTAAAATCTTGTCTAAAACCGGCTTTTCAAGGCTCTAAAAGATCACCTGTGCGATTTTTTGATCATGCGCTATAAACAAAAAAAGAGCGTCAATTTTGCAAAAATAGCAATATTTTTCACATTTTTTTATATGAAATTCACCAAAAAAATGTAAAAATCAAAGTTTTTTAACATTTTTGGCCAATTTGTTTATGCTACATATGTTTGGTAAAAAAAATCGCAAAAAGCATATTTTGATTGGTTTGCGCAAAAGTTATCGCGTTTACTAACAAAGGGAAAGATTTTTGTCATTTTTGTTGGGTTTTTTTTCAACGCGTAATTGCGATTTTTTTTGCGGTACTGCAAAATTGCGGCAGACAGATCGGACCCTTGACTGACATTTTTGACACTTTTGGGGTTACCAGTGACATTTCTACAGTAATTAGTGCTATACATATGCACTGTACCAGTAAAATTACACTGGCAGTGAAGGGGTTAACTTTTTTTGAGAGGGAGGGGCTGTGTGTGTCCCTAGTGGTGTGATTCTAACTGTGATTGGCTGTGGCTTGAGCTGTAGGAACAGTGATCAACGGTCCTACATAGTAGAACCGTATGATCACTGTTTCTACACAGGGGAGAATGACAGGCGGCTTGTTTACATCAGTCGCCTGACTTTCTCCCTCTGCAGTGACGATCGCCGAGTGACCGGCGGACATCGGGTCCGCCGGTCACACGTGCAAGGATCCAAGACCACGCGGGAGCTCGCCTCCGGGGGCGCACCCTCGCTCCCTAGACCCTCACAGGCTAGCAACATAGATCAACATCATGTGATAAATAAGTCCGTATAATAGTAAAGGTGCAAACAATATTATGGGCAAGCTAGATGTGCGAAGAAATATGAACTCCAAGGTGAAAATAAGAAATGGTATTCAATCAGATCAGCTGATAAAATAAGTCCATATATAGATGATTGTGCCTCGAGGAGTGGTGAATGAATAAGTATCCTGCGGTGACCCCCAAGGTGGGTGACTGGCGAGTGGCGGGGAAACCTCTAGTAGAAAAACCTACTCACCAGATGTACCTACCCCACACAGGGGTATAGGGCAGGTACTGTAGAAATATCCTGTTGGTCCTGGCTCTGGGTAGTAGTTCCCTTCCTGGGGGAGATGTAGTATAGGGTCTGCAGGGATATCCTAAAGTGGGATCCTATCCGATAGTAGGATATCCAACGATCGGTGGGGTGAACTGATATGGCCACTCAAAGGTATGTGGATGGAAGGATCATATAAATAGAAAAGAACTCGATAGTGTAATACCGTTTTTAAAGTTTATTCCTTCCAGCAGTAACATAAAAATGGGTACTCACATAGATAAAATCAGTAAACAGCGAGGTAGTGGCGTCCCGGAACGCAATGCGTTCCAACTGGAGACCGGAACCGGAAGTGACGTGACGGCGCTGTACGCGTTTCGTCATGTGACGTCTTCTGCATCGTCTTCACATGACGAAACGCGTACAGCGCCGTCACGTCACTTCCGGTTCCGGTCTCCAGTTGGAACGCATTGCGTTCCGGGACGCCACTACCTCGCTGTTTACTGATTTTATCTATGTGAGTACCCATTTTTATGTTACTGCTGGAAGGAATAAACTTTAAAAACGGTATTACACTATCGAGTTCTTTTCTATTTATATGATCCTTCCATCCACATACCTTTGAGTGGCCATATCAGTTCACCCCACGGATCGTTGGATATCCTACTATCGGATAGGATCCCACTTTAGGATATCCCTGCGGACCCTATACTACATCTCCCCCAGGAAGGGAACTACTACCCAGAGCCAGGACCAACAGGATATTTCTACAGTACCTGCCCTATACCCCTGTGTGGGGTAGGTACATCTGGTGAGTAGGTTTTTCTACTAGAGGTTTCCCCGCCACTCGCCAGTCACCCACCTTGGGGGTCACCGCAGGATACTTATTCATTCACCACTCCTCGGGGCACAATCATCTATATATGGACTTATTTTATCAGCTGATCTGATTGAATACCATTTCTTATTTTCACCTTGGAGTTCATATTTCTTCGCACATCTAGCTTGCCCATAATATTGTTTGCACCTTTACTATTATACGGACTTATTTATCACATGAATTTAGATCACATCACTTCTAGCTGCACTTTGAAAAAATAGTTTCCCGCACTCTTATTTATTTTTCCGGAAAAGTTTCCCGCACACCCAGTTTAATTGTTGCACTTTTTGCACACTTTTTCATATTATACCATCACCTATGTATTATTATTTTAAGTTATTCTCTTACCATTTTATTGCAACATGCTGATATTATTATTTTAGGTATATACTAGGATATATATATTGTAGTACTTTGCACTTTATATTACGCACTTTGGTGGTTATTTATATTGTACTTCATTTTACTTTTTTATATTTTTTCATATATTCCATATTAACTCATTCCCAATACCATTTTATGTTGGATTTTCACTATATTGTGGCACTATTTACATATCCACCATTTATATTTATATTTTTATTCTTCAATCACATCTGTGTTTCTACATTTTATATTCTTTTCATTTTATATATCTATATATACCTATTTGCACTTTATAAGCAGCGCCACCACTTCATATTTACATACATATTTATATAGCCTTTTGGCTATATTTTAAGTGAGGCTGCAGCTTACCTGTGCACACATTTAATTTATCCTCTGACATCCTTAGCGCGGATTTATTTATATTCTATAGATCAACATCACTTTGCCTGTGAGGGGCTTACTGCCGACGTAAATAGTCGTGCGGCAGTCGGCAAGTGGTTTAGGCTCTAAAAGACAAAAATAAAGTCACTTTGACTAATTTTTTTAGACCTTTGGTGACAAAATGCAGTTATTTTGACTAAAAAAGGCTTTTTTAGACACTTGGAGACCAAAATTGAGTCATTTTTACCAACAAATTTTTTTCAGGCCATTGGGGCCCAAATGGCCGGTTTTAGACAACTCTTATCTAAAACCGGCTTTTTAAGGCTCTAAAAGACAAAAATACAGTCATTTTGACTAATTTTTTTCAGACCTTTGGTGACCAAATGCAGTTATTTATACTAAAAAAGGCTTTTTTAGACACTTGGAGAACAAAATAGAGTCATTTTAACAAAAAAATTTTCAGGCCATTGGAGCCCAAATATCTAAAATCTTGTCTAAAACCGGCTTTTCAAGGCTCTAAAAGACAAAAATACAGTCAATTTGACTAAATGTTTTTCAGATCTTTGGTGACCAAATGCATTTATTGTGACTAAAAAGGCTTTTTAGACACTTGGAGACCAAAATAGAGTCATTTTGACCAAAACATTTTTTTCAGGCCATTGTAGCCAAATGTCTAAAATCTTGTCTAAAACCGGCATTTTAAGGCTCTAAAAGACAAAAATATAGTCATTTTGACTAAATTTTTTTCAGACCTTTGGTTACCAAATGCAGTTATTTTGACTAAAAAGGCTTTTTAGACACTTGGAGACCAAAATAGAGTCATTTTGACCGAATTTTTTTCAGGCAATTGGAGCCCAAATGGCCAGTTATAGACAAATCTTGTCTAAAACCGTCTTTTTAAGGCTCTAAAAGACAAAAATACAGTCATTTTGACTAATTTTTTTTATCAGACCTTTGGTGACCAAATGCAGTTATTTTGACTAAAAAAGGCTTTTTAGACACGTGGAGACCAAAATAGAGTCATTTTGACCAAAAAAATCTTTCAGGCCATTTGAGCCCAAATGTCTAAAATCGTGCCTAAAACCCGCCTTTTAAGGCTCTAAAAGACAAAAATACAGTCAATTTGACTAAATGTGTTTTTCATACCTTTGGTGACCAAATGCAGTTATTTTGACTAAAAAAGGAAGGCTTTTTAGACTCTTGGAGGCCAAAATCGAGTCATTTTGACCCAAAAAAATTTTGTCAGGCTATTGGAGCCAAATGTCTAAAATCTTGTCTAAAACCGGCTTTTTAAGGCTCTAAAAGAAAAAAATATAGTCATTTGGACTTAATTTTTTTTCAGACCTTTAGTGACCAAATGCAGTTATTTTGACTTAAAAAGCCTTTTTAGACACTTGGAGACCAAAATACAGTCATTTTAACTAAAAAATTATTTTCAGGCCATTGGAGCCCAAAATGGCTGGTTTTAGACAAATATTGTCTTAAACCGGCTTTTTAAGGCTCTAAAAGACAAAAATACGGTCATTTTGACTAAATTGTTTTTCAGACCTTTGGTGACCAAATGCCGTTATTTTGACTAACGAAAGGTTTTTAGACACTTGGAGACCACATTAGAGTCATTTTGACCAAAACATTTTTTTCAGGCCAATCGAGCCCAAATGGCCGGTTTAAAACAAATCTTGTCTAAAACCGGCTTTTTAAGGCTGTAAAAGACAAAAAATACAGTAATTTTGACTAAATTTTTGTCAGACCTTTGGTGACCAAATGCCGTTATTTTGACTAACAAAAGATTTTCTAGACACTTGGAGAACAAAATAGAGTTTTTTTGACCAAAACATTTTTTTCAGGCCATTGGAGCCAAATGTCTAAAATCTTGTCTAAAACCGGCTTTTTAAGGCTTTAAAAGACAAAAATATAGTCATTTTGACTAAAGTATTTTTCAGACCTTTGGTGACCAAATGCAGTTATTTTGACTAAAAAAGGCTTTTTAGACACTTGGAGACCAAAATAGAGTCATTTTGACCAAAAAGTTTTTTTCAGGCCATTGGAGCCCAAATGGCCGGTTTTAGACAAATCTGGTCTAAAACCGGCTTTTTAAGACACTAAAAGACAAAAAACATTAATTTTGACTAATTTTTTCAGACCTTTGCTGACCAAATGCATTTATTTATACTAAAAAATACTTTTTTAGACACTTGGAGACCAAAATAGAGTCATTTTAACAAAAAAAATTTTCAGGCCATTGGAGCCCAAAAATCTAAAATCTTGTCTAAAACCGGCTTTTCAAGGCACTAAAAGACAAAAATACAGTCAATTTGACTACATTTTTTTTCAGATCTTTGGTGACCAAATGCAGTTATTTTGACTAAAAAGGCTTTTTAGACACTTGGAGACCAAAATAGAGTCATTTTGACCAAAACATTTTTTTCAGGCCATTGGAGCCAAATGTCTAAAATCTTGTCTAAAACCGGCTTTTTAAGGCTCTAAAAGACAAAAATATAGTAATTTTGACTACATTTTTTTCAGACCTTTGGTGACCAAATGCAGTTATTTTGACTAAAAAAGGCTTTTTAGACACTTGGAGACCAAAATAGAGTCATTTTGACCAAACATTTTTTTCAGGCCATTGAAACTCAAATGGCCGGTTTTAGACAAATCGTGTCTAAAACCGGCTATTTAACCACTTAACCCCCGGAAGATTTGACCCCCTTCCTGACCAGGGCCTATTTTGCGATTCGGCACTGCGTTGACTTTAACGGACAATTGCGCAGTCGTGCGACGCTGTACCTAAACAAATTTGACTTCCTTTTTTTCCCACAAACAGAGCTTTCTTTTGGTGGTATTTGATCACCTGTGCGATTTTTTGATCATGCGCTATAAACAAAAAAAGAGCGTCAATTTTGCAAAAATAGCAATATTTTTCACATTTTTTATATGAAATTCCCCCAAAAAATGTGAAAATCAAAATTTTTTAACATTTTTGGCCAATTTGTTTTATGCTACATATGTTTGGTAAAAAAAAAAGCGTATTTTGATTGGTTTGCGCAAAAGTTATCGCGTTTACTAACAAAGGGAAAGATTTTTGTCGTTTTTGTAGTTTTTTTTTCAACGCGTAATGGCGGCGATCTGCGATTTTTTTTGCGGTACTGCAAAATTGCGGCAGACAGATCGGACCCTTGACTGACATTTTTGACACTTTTGGGGTTACCAGTGACATTTCTACAGTAATCAGTGCTATACATATGCACTGTTACTGTAAAATTACACTGGCAGTGAAGGGGGTTAACTTTTTTTTGAGAGGGAGGGGCTGTGTGTGTCCCTCGGGGCGTGATTCTAACTGTGATTGGTTGTGGCTTGAGCTGTAGGAACAGTGATCAACGGTCCTACATAGTAGAACCGTATGATCACTGTTTCTACACAGGGGGGAATGACAGGTGGCTTGTTTACATCAGTCGCCTGACTTTCTCCCTCTGCAGTGACGATCGCCGAGTGACCGGCGAACATCGGGTCCGCCGGTCACACGTGCGGGGGATCCGTGACCACGCGGGAGCGTGCCTCCGGGGGCGCGCGCTCGCTCCCTAGACCCTCACAAGCTAGCAACGTGGATCAACATCACTTTGCCTGTGAGGGGCTTACTGCTGACGTAAAAACTCGTGCGGCAGTCGGCAAGTGGTTAAGGCTCTAAAAGACAAAAATAAAGACACTTTGACTAATTTTTTTTTTAGACCTTTGGTGACGAAATGCAGTTATTTTGACTAAAAAAGGCTTTTTAGACACTTGGAGACCAAAATTGAGTCATTTTGACCAAAAACATTTTTTCATGCCATTGGAGCCCAAATGGCCGGTTTTAGACAACTCTTGTCTAAAACCGGATTTTTAAGGCTCTAAAAGACAAAAAATACAGTCATTTTGACTAAATTTTTTTCAGACCTTTGGTGACCAAATGCCGTTATTTTGACTAACAAAAGGTTTTTAGACACTTGGAGACCAAAATAGAGTATTTTTGACCAAAACATTTTTTTCCAGGCCATTTTAGCCAAATGTCTAAAATCGTGCCTAAAACCGGCTTTTTAAGGCTCTCAAAGAAAAAATATAGTCATTTGGACTTAATTTTTTTCAGACCTTTGGTGACCAAATGCAGTTATTTTGACTTAAAAAGGCTTTTTAGACACTTGGAGACCGAAATAGAGTCATTTTAACTAAAAAATAATTTTCAGGCCATTGGAGCCCAAATGGCCGGTTTTAGACAAATCTTGTCTTAAACCGGCTTTTTAAGGCTCTAAAAGACAAAAATACAGTCATTTTGACTAAGTTTGTTTTTCAGACCTTTGGTGACCAAATGCCGTTATTTTGACTAACAAAAGTTTTTAGACACTTGGAGACCAAAATAGAGTCATTTTGACCAAAACATTTTTTTCAGGCCATTGGAGCCCAAATTGCCGGTTTTAAACAAATCTTGTCTAAAACCGGCTTTTTAAGGCTGTAAAAGACAAAAAATACAGTAATTTTGACTAATTTTTTTTTTCAGACCTTTGGTGACCAAATGCCGTTTTTAGACACTTGGAGACCAAACTAGAGTATTTTTGACCAAAACATTTTTTTCAGGCCATTGGAGCCAAATGTCTAAAATGTTGTCTAAAACCGGCTTTTTAAGGCTCTAAAAGACAAAAATGCAGTCATTTTGACTAATTTTTTTATCAGACCTTTGGTGACCAAATGCAGATATTTTGACTAAAAAAGGCTTTTTAGACACTTGGAGACCAAAATAGAGTCATTTTGACCAAAAAAATCTTTCAGGCCATTTAAGCCCAAATATCTAAAATCGTGCCTAAAACCGGCTTTTTAACGCTCTCAAAGAAAAAAATATAGACATTTGGACTTAATTTTTTTTCAGACCTTTGGTGACCAAATGCAGTTATTTTGACTTAAAAAGGCTTTTTAGACACTTGGAGACCAAAATAGAGTCATTTTAACTAAAAAAATAATTTTCAAGTCATTGGAGCCCAAATGGCCGGTTTTAGACAAATCTTGTCTTAAACCGGCTTTTTAAGGCTCTAAAAGACAAAAATATAGTCATTTTGACTAAATTTTTTTTCAGACCTTTGGTGACCAAATGCCGTTATTTTGACTAACAAAAGGTTTTTAGACACTTGGAGACCAAAATAGAGTCATTTTGACCAAAACATTTTTTTCAGGCCATTGGAGCCCAAACGGCCGGTTTTAAACAAATCTTGTCTAAAACCGGCTTTTTAAGGCTGTAAAAGACAAAAAATACAGTAATTTTGACTAATTATTTTTTTTCAGACCTTTGGTGACCAAATGCCGTTATTTTGACTAACAAAATGTTTTTAGACACTTGGAGACCAAAATAGAGTATTTTTGACCAAAACATTTTTTTCAGGCCATTGGAGCCAAATGTCTAAAATCTTGTCTAAAACCGGCTTTTTAAGGCTCTAAAAGACAAAAATATAGTCATTTTGACGAAATTTTTTTTCTGACCTTTGGTGACCAAATGCAGTTATTTTGATTAAAAAACGATTTTTAGACACTTGGAGACCAAAACAGAGTAATTTTGACCGAAAATTTCTTTTCAGGCCATTGGAGCCCAAATGGCCGGTTTTAGACAAATCTTGTCTAAAACCGGCTTTTTAAGGATCTAAAAGATAAAAATACAGTCATTTTGACTAAAGTATTTTTCAGACCTTTGGTGACCAAATTCAGTTATTTTGACAAAAAAAAGGCCTTTTAGACACTTGGAGACCAAAATAGAGTCATTTTGACCAAAAAAAATTTTCAGGCCATTGGAGCCCAAATGGCCGGTTTTAGACAAATCTGGTCTAAAACCGGCTTTTTAAGGCTCTAAAAGACAAAAATACAGTCATTTTGACTAATTTTTTTTCAGACCTTTGGTGACCAAATGCACTTATTTTGACTAAAAAAGGCTTTTTAGACACTTGGAGACCAAAATAGAGTCATTTTGACCAAAAAAATCTTTCAGGCCATTTAAGCCCAAATGTCTAAAATCGTGCCTAGAACCGGCTTTTTAAGGCTCTCAAAGAAAAAAATATAGTCATTTGGACTTAAGTTTTTTTTCAGACCTTTGGTGACCAAATGCAGTTATTTTGACTTAAAATGGCTTTTTAGACACTTGGAGACCAAAATAGAGTCATTTTAACTAAAAAAATAATTTTCAAGCCATTGGAGCCCAAATGGCCGGTTTTAGACAAATCTTGTCTTAAACCGGCATTTTAAGGCTCTAAAAGACAAAAATATAGTCATTTTGACTAAATTTTTTTTCAGACCTTTGGTGACCAAATGCCGTTATTTTGACTAACAAAAGGTTTTTAGACACTTGGAGACCAAAATAGAGTCATTTTGACCAAAACATTTTTTTCAGGCCATTGGAGCCCAAATGGCCGGTTTTAAACAAATCTTGTCTAAAACCGTCTTTTTAAGGCTGTAAAAGACAAAAAATACAGTAATTTTGACTAAATTTTTTTTCAGACCTTTAGTGACCAAATGCCGTTATTTTGACTAACAAAAGGTTTTTAGACACTTGGAGACCAAAATAGAGTATTTTTGACCAAAACATTTTGTTCAGGCCATTGGAGCCAAATGTCTAAAATCTTGTCTAAAACCGGCTTTTTAAGGCTCTAAAAGACAAAAATACAGTCATTTTGACTAAAGTATTTTTCAGACCTTTGGTGACCAAATTCAGTTATTTTGAAAAAAAAAGGCTTTTTTAGACACTTGGAGACCAAAATAGAGTCATTTTAACAAAAAAAATTTCAGGCCATTGGAGCCCAAAAATCTAAAATCTTGTCTAAAACCGGCTTTTCAAGGGTTCTAAAAGATCACCTGTGCGATTTTTTGATCATGCGCTATAAACAAAAAAAGAGCGTCAATTTTGCAAAAATAGCAATATTTTTCACATTTTTTTATATGAAATTCACCAAAAAAATGTAAAAATCAAAGTTTTTTAACATTTTCGGCCAATTTGTTTATGCTACATGTTTGGTAAAAAAATTGCAAAAAGCGTATTTTGATTGGTGTGCGCAAAAGTTATCGCGTTTACTAACAAAGGGAAAGATTTTTGTAATTTTTGTTGTTTTTTTTTCAACGTGTAATGGCGGCGATCTGCGATTTTTTTAGCGGTACTGCAAAATTGCGGCAGACAGATCGGACCCTTGACTGACATTTTTGACACTTTCGGTGGTTACCAGTGACATTTCTACAGTAATCAGTGCTATACATATGCACTGTTACTGTCAAATTACACTGGCAGTGAAGGGGTTAACTTTTTTTGAAAGGGAGGGGCTGTGTGTGTCCCTAGGGGCGTGATTCTAACTGTGATTGGCTGTGGCTTGAGCTGTAGGAACAGTGATCAATGGTCCTACATAGTAGAACCATATGATCTCTGTTTCTACACAGGGGAGAATGACAGGGGGCTTGTTTACATCAGTCGCCTGACTTTCTCCCTCTGTCGGATCGCCGAGTGACCGGCGGACATCGGGGGACACGTGCGGGGGATCCATGACCACGCGGGAGCTCGCCTCCGGGGCGCGCACTCGCTCCCTAGACCCTAACAGGCTAGCAACGTAGATCAACATCACTTTGCCTGTGAGGGGCTTACTGCCGACGTAAATAGTCGTGCGGCAGTCGGCAAGTGGTTAAGGCTCTAAAAGACAAAAATAAAGTCACTTTGACTAAATTTTTTTAGACCTTTGATGACGAAATGCAGTTATTTTGACTAAAAAAGGCTTTTTAGACACTTGGAGACCAAAATTGAGTCATTTTTACCAAAAAAATTTCTCAGGCCATTGGAGCCCAAATGGCCGATTTTAGACGACTCTTGTCTGAAACTGGCTTTTTAAGGCTCTAAAAGACAAAAATACAGTCATTTTGACTAATTATTTTCAGACCTTTGGTGACCAAATGCAGTTATTTATACTAAAAAAGGCTTTTTTAGACACTTGGAGACCAAAATAGAGTCATTTTAACAAAAAAATTTCAGGCCATTGGAGCCCAAATATCTAAAATCTTGTCTAAAACCGGCTTTTCAAGGCTCTAAAAGACAAAAATACAGTCAATTTGACTAAATTTTTTTTCAGATCTTTGATGACCAAATGCATTTATTGTGACTAAAAAGGCTTTTTAGACACTTGGAGACTAAAATAGAGTCATTTTGACCAAAACATTTTTTTCAGGCCATTGGAGCCAAATGTCTAAAATCTTGTCTAAAACCGGCATTTTAAGGCTCTAAAAGACAAAAATAGTCATTTTGACTAAATTTTTTTTCAGACCTTTGATTACCAAATGCAGTTATTTTGATTAAGGCCTCTTGCACACGATACTCCTGTTTGAGCATTTCCTTTTGGCCTCTTGCACACAATACTCCTGTTTGAGCATCTACTTTTTTCCAGACCTTTTTTCTTGTATGTATTTGCGAGTATTTGAGAGTATTCGCGTGTATTCGAGTGTATTTGCGAGTATTGAGGCTTAAATTACTGACCAAAAATGCAGATTTTTCTATTTTGTTCTTACTGAAGAATACACAGCGCTTGTTTACGCGCCTGTGTGCATAGGCACATTACAATTAATGGGCTATATTTTAGCTCAAAAAGCTGTACTGAGCATTTTTAAGCCGCAAGATGCCCAAACAGGAGTATCGTGTGCAAGAGGCCTAAAAAGGCTTTTTAGACACTTGGAGACCAAAATAGAGTCATTTTGACCAAATTTTTTTTCAGGCAATTGGAGCCCAAATGGCCAGTTATAGACAAATCTTGTCTAAGGCCTCTTGCACACGATACTCCTGTTTGGGCATCTTGCGGCTTAAAAATGCTCAGTACAGCTTTTTGAGCTAAAATATAGCCCATTAATTGTAATGTGCCTATGCACACAGGCGCGTAAACAAGCACTGTGTATTTTTCAGTAAGAACAAAATAGAAAAATCTGCATTTTTGGTCAGTAATTTAAGCCTCAATACTCGCGAATACTCTCAAATACTCGCAAATACATACAAGAAAAAAGGTCTGGAAAAAAGTAGATGCTCAAACAGGAGTATTGTGTGCAAGAGGCCAAAAACCGGCTTTTTAAGGCTCTAAAAGACAAAAATACAGTCATTTTGACTATTTTTTTTTATCAGACCTTTGGTGACCAAATGCAATTATTTTGACTAAAAAAGGCTTTTTAGACACTTGGAGACCAAAATAGAGTCATTTTGACCAAAAAAATCTTTCAGGCCATTTGAGCCCAAATGTCTAAAATCGTGCCTAAAACCCGCGTTTTAAGGCTCTAAAAGACAAAAATACAGTCAATTTGACTAAATTTGTTTTTCATACCTTTGGTGACCAAATGCAGTTATTTTGACTAAAAAAGGAAGGCTTTTTAGACACTTGGAGACCAAAATCGAGTCATTTTGACCCAAAACATTTTTCAGGCTATTGGAGCCAAATGTCTAAAATCTTGTCTAAAACCGGCTTTTTAAGGCTCTAAAAGAAAAAAATATAGTCATTTGGACTTAATTTTTTTCAGACCCTTGGTGACCAAATGCAGTTATTTTAACTTAAAAAGGCTTTTTATACACCTGGAGACCGAAATAGAGTCATTTTAACTAAAAAATAATTTTACAGGCCATTGGAGCCCAAATGGCCGGTTTTAGACAATTCTTGTCTTAAACCGGCTTTTTAAGGCTCTAAAAGACAAAAATACAGTCATTTTGACTAAATTGTGTTTCAGACCTTTGGTGACCAAATGCCGTTATTTTGACTAACAAAAGGTCTTTAGACACTTGGAGACCAAAATAGAGTCATTTTGACCAAAACATTTTTTTCAGGCCATTGGAGCCCAAATTGCCGGTTTTAAACAAATCTTGTCTAAAACCGGCTTTTTAGGGCTGTAAAAGACAAAAAAATACAGTAATTTTGACTAATTTTTTTTCAGACCTTTGGTGACCAAATGCCGTTATTTTGACTAACAAAAGGTTTTTAGACACTTGGAGACCAAAATAGAGTATTTTTGACCAAAACATTTTTTTCAGGCCATTGGAGCCAAATGTCTAAAATCTTGTCTAAAACCGGCTTTTTAAGGCTCTAAAAGACAAAAATATAGTCATTTTGACGAAATTTTTTTCTGACCTTTGGTGACCAAATGCAGTTATTTTGACTAAAAAACGATTTTTAGACACTTGGAGACCAAAACAGAGTAATTTTGACCGAAAATTTCATTTCAGGCCATTGGAGCCCAAATGGCCGGTTTTAGACAAATCTTGTCTAAAACCGCCTTTTTAAGGCTCTAAAAGACAAAAATACAGTCATTTTGACTAAAGTATTTTTCAGACCTTTGGTGACCAAATTCAGTTATTTTGACAAAAAAAGGCTTTTTAGACACTTGGAGACCAAAATAGAGTCATTTTGACCAAAAAAGTTTTTTCAGGCCATTGGAGCCCAAATGGCCAGTTTTAGACAAATCTGGTCTAAAACCGGCTTTTTAACCTCCCTGGCGGTATGATTCTGTCAGGAATTCTGTTCCAAAAGCGGTACAATTCTTATCATGGAAATTTGGCGTTATGTATTATAGGCCTACAATTCTTAGTAATTACTGACTTAAACCTAACCAAAACAAGACTCTAGTAGACATCCCAGATGTGATAAATTTGAAACACAAACAAGTGAATTATAATCGAATCAATAATATTATTTTATTATTTAATATATAATATATATAATAAAATTATATTATTGATTAGATTATAATTCATGCGTTATATATTATATATATATGTGTGTATATATATATATATATATATACATATACATATATATATATATATATATATGTGTGTATATAGATATATATATATATGTGTGTGTGTATATATATATAACGCATGAATTATAATCGAATCAATAATATAATTTTATATATATATATATATATGTGTGTGTGTATATAGGTATATATATATATACATATATACATATATATATATATATATATATATATATATATATATATATATATATATATATATATATATATATATATTTATATATATATATATATAGATATATATATATATATATATATATATTTGCATATATATATATATATATATATATTTGCATATATATAGATATATATATATAGGTATAGATATATATATGCATATATATATATGCATATATATAATATAAAATGTGTTATGTGTTTTGTGCAACGTTTTTTTTTTTTTTTAATTTCCCTCCCTAGTTCCGCTCCCATGCAGCATTGCTGCTGCAGGGAACGGAACTAGGAAGTCATCATACCGACAGATGAGCGGCGGAGATCTCGGCTGGCGGTCACAGCAATGAGAGCTCATCGCTGGATCGCCAGGATAAGGTAAGAGAAGCTCCGCTGCGCTGTCTGCACGCTCTGCCCATTGACCCCGAGTGTGACTATGGGATACCGCTAATAGCAGAAAATTCCTACCGCTAAGGCGGTTAAGACACTAAAAGACAAAAATACATTAATTTTGACTAGTTTTTTTCAGATCTTTGGTGACCAAATGCATTTATTGTGACTAAAAAAGGCTTTTTAGACACTTGGAGACCAAAACAGAGTCATTTTGACCGAATTTTTTTTCAGGCAATTGGAGCCCAAATGGCCAGTTATAGACAAATCTTGTCTAAAACCGGCTTTTTAAGGCTCTAAAAGACAAAAATGCAGTCATTTTGACTAATTTTTTTATCAGACCTTTGGTGACCAAATGCAGATATTTTGACTAAAAAAGGCTTTTTAGACACTTGGAGACCAAAATAGAGTAATTTTGACCAAAAAAATCTTTCAGGCCATTTGAGCCCAAATGTCTAAAATCGTGCCTAAAACCCGCGTTTTAAGGCTCTAAAAGACAAAAATACAGTCAATTTGACTAAATTTGTTTTTCATACCTTTGGTGACCAAATGCAGTTATTTTGACTAAAAAAGGAAGGCTTTTTAGACACTTGGAGACCAAAATCGAGTCATTTTAACTAAAAAATAATTTTCAGGCCATTGGAGCCCAAATGGCCGGTTTTAGACAAATCTTGTCTTAAACCGGCTTTTTAAGGCTCTAAAAGACAAAAATACAGTCAATTTGACTAAATTGTTTTCAGATCTTTGGTGACCAAATGCATTTATTGCGACTAAAAAGGCTTTTTAGACACTTGGAGACTAAAATAGAGTCATTTTGACCAAAACATTTTTTTCAGGCCATTGGAGCCAAATGTCTAAAATCTTGTCTAAAACCGGCATTTTAAGGCTCTAAAAGACAAAAATATAGTCATTTTGACTAAATTTTTTTTCAGACCTTTGATTACCAAATGCAGTTATTTTGATTAAGGCCTCCTGTTTGAGCATCTCCTTTTGGCCTCTTGCACACAATACTCCTGTTTGAGCATCTACTTTTTTCCAGACCTTTTTTCTTGTATGTATTTGCGAGTATTTGAGAGTATTCGCGTGTATTCGAGTGTATTTGCGAGTATTGAGGCTTAAATTACTGACCAAAAATGCAGATTTTTCTATTTTGTTCTTACTGAAGAATACACAGCGCTTGTTTACGCGCCTGTGTGCATAGGCACATTACAATTAATGGGCTATATTTTAGCTCAAAAAGCTGTACTGAGCATTTTTAAGCCGCAAGATGCCCAAACAGGAGTATCGTGTGCAAGAGGCCTAAAAAGGCTTTTTAGACACTTGGAGACCAAAATAGAGTCATTTTGACCAAATTTTTTTTCAGGCCATTGGAGCCCAAATGGCCAGTTATAGACAAATCTTGTCTAAGGCCTCTTGCACACGATACTCCTGTTTGGGCATCTTGCAGCTTAAAAATTGCTCAGTACAGCTTTTTGAGCTAAAATATAGCCCTAAAAGACAAAAATATAGTCATTTTGACTATAGTATTTTTCAGACCTTTGGTGACCAAATGCAGTTATTTTGACTAAAAAAGGCTTTTTAGACACTTGGAGACCAAAATAGAGTCATTTTGACCAAAAAGTTTTTTTCAGGCCATTGGAGCCCAAATGGCCGGTTTTAGACAAATCTGGTCTAAAACCAGCTTTTTAAGACACTAAAAGACAAAAATACATTAATTTTGACTAATTTTTTCAGACCTTTGCTGACCAAATGCATTTATTTATACTGAAAAAGACTTTTTTAGACACTTGGAGACCAAAATAGAGTCATTTTAACAAAAAAAATTTTCAGGCCATTGTAGCCCAAAAATCTAAAATCTTGTCTAAAACCGGCTTTTCAAGGCACTAAAAGACAAAAATACAGTCAATTTGACTAAATTTTTTTTCAGATCTTTGGTGACCAAATGCAGTTATTTTGACTAAAAAGGCTTTTTAGACACTTGGAGACAAAAATAGATTCATTTTGACCAAAACATTTTTTTCAGGCCATTGGAGCCAAATGTCTAAAATCTTGTCTAAAACCGGCTTTTTAAGGCTCTAAAAGACAAAAATATAGTAATTTTGACTACATTTTTTTTTCAGACCTTTGGTTACCAAATGCAGTTATTTTGACTAAAAAAGGCTTTTTAGACACTTGGAGACCAAAATAGAGTCATTTTGACCGTTTTTTTTTCAGGCAATTGGAGCCCAAATGGCCAGTTATAGACAAATCTTGTCTAAAACCGGCTTTTTAAGGCTCTAAAAGACAAAAATACAGTCATCTTGACAATTTTTTTATCAGACCTTTGGTGACCAAATGCAGTTATTTTGACTAAAAAAGGCTTTTTAGACACTTGGAGACCAAAATAGAGTCATTTTGACCAAACATTTTTTTCAGGCCATTGAAACTCAAATGGCCGGTTTTAGACAAATCGTGTCTAAAACCGGCTATTTAACCACTTAACCCCCGGAAGATTTGACCCCCTTCCTGACCAGGGCCTATTTTGCAATTTGGCACTACGTTGACTTTAACGGACAATTGCGCGGTCGTGCGACGCTGTACCTAAACAAATTTGACTTCCTTTTTTTCCCACAAACAGAGCTTTCTTTTGGTGGTATTTGATCACCTGTGCAATTTTTTGATCATGCGCTATAAACAAAAAAAGAGCGTCAATTTTGCAAAAATAGCAATATTTTTCACATTTTTTATATGAAATTCCCCCAAAAAATGTGAAAATCAAAATTTTTTTAACATTTTCGCCAAATTTGTTTTATGCTACATATGTTTGGTAAAAAAAGCGTATTTTGATTGGTTTGCGCATAAGTTTACTAACAAAGGGAAAGATTTTTGTCATTTTTGTAGTTTTTTTTTCAACGCGTAATGGCGGCGATCTGCGATTTTTTTTGCGGTACTGCAAAATTGCGGCAGACAGATCGGACCCTTGACTGACATTTTTGACACTTTTGGGGTTACCAGTGACATTTCTACAGTAATCAGTGCTATACATATGCGCTGTTACTGTAAAATTACACTGGCAGTGAAGGGGGTTAACTTTTTTTGAGAGGGAGGGGCTGTGTGTGTCCCTCGGGGCATGATTCTAACTGTGATTGGCTGTGGCTTGAGCTGTAGGAACAGTGATCAACGGTCCTACATAGTAGAACCGTATTATCACTGTTTCTACACAGGGGAGAATGACAGGCGGCTTGTTTACATCAGTCACCTGACTTTCTCCCTCTGCAGTGACAATCGCCGAGTGACCGGCGAACATCGGGTCCGCCGGTTAAACGTGCGGGGGATCCGTGACCACGCGGGAGCGCGCCTCCAGGGGCGCGCGCTCGCTCCCTAGACCCTCACAAGCTAGCAACGTAGATCAACATCACTTTGCCTGTGAGGGGCTTACTGCCGACGTAAATAGTCGTGCGGCAGTCGGCAAGTGGTTAAGGCTCTAAAAGACAAAAATAAAGAAACTTTGACTAATTTTTTTCAGACCTTTGGTGACGAAATGCAGTTATTTTGACTAAAAAGGCTTTTTAGACACTTGGAGACCAAAATTGAGTCATTTTGACCAAAAAAAATTTTTCATGCCATTGCAGCCCAAATGGCCGGTTTTAGACAACTCTTGTCTAAAACCGGCTTTTTAAGGCTCTAAAAGACAAAAAATACAGTCATTTTGACTAAATTTTTTTCAGACCTTTGGTGACCAAATGCCGTTATTTTGACTAACAAAAGGTTTTTAGACACTTGGAGACAAAAATAGAGTATTTTTGACCAAAACATTTTTTTCAGGCCATTTAAGCCAAATGTCTAAAATCTTGTCTAAAACCGGCTTTTTAAGGCTCTAAAAGACAAAAATATAGTCATTTTGACGAAATTTTTTTTCTGACCTTTGGTGACCAAATGCAGTTATTTTGACTAAAAAACGATTTTTAGACACTTGGAGACCAAAACAGAGTAATTTTGACCGAAAATTTCTTTTCAGGCCATTGGAGCCCAAATGGCCGGTTTTAGACAAATCTTGTCTAAAACTGGCTTTTTAAGGATCTAAAAGACAAAAATACAGTCATTTTGACTAAAGTATTTTTCAGACCTTTGGTGACCAAATTCAGTTATTTTGACAAAAAAAGGCCTTTTAGACACTTGGAGACCAAAATAGAGTCATTTTGACCAAAAAAAGTTTTCAGGCCATTGGAGCCCAAATGGCCGGTTTTAGACAAATCTGGTCTAAAACCGGCTTTTTAAGGCTCTAAAAGACAAAAATGCAGTAATTTTGACTAATTTTTTTTCAGACCTTTGGTGACCAAATGCAGTTATTTTGACTAAAAAAGGCTTTTAGACACTTGGAGACCAAAATAGAGTCATTTTGACAAAAAAAATCTTTCAGGCCATTTAAGCCCGAGGCAGGGGCTGTGTGTGTCCCTAGGGGCGTGATTCTAACTGTGATTGGCTGTGGCTTGAGCTGTAGGAACAGTGATCAACGGTCCTACATAGTAGAACCGTATGATCACTGTTTCTACACAGGGGAGAATGACAGGCGGCTTGTTTACATCAGTCGCCTGACTTTCTCCCTCTGCAGTGACGATCGCCGAGTGACCGGCGGACATCGGGTCTGCCGGTCACACGTGCAAGGATCCAAGACCACGCGGGAGCTCGCCTCCGGGGGCGTGCGCTCGCTCCCTAGACCCTCACAGGCTAGCAACATAGATCAACATCACTTTGCCTGTGAGGGGCTTACTGCCGACGTAAATAGTCGTGCGGCAGTCGGCAAGTGGTTTAGGCTCTAAAAGACAAAAATAAAGTCACTTTGACTAATTTTTTTAGACCTTTGGTGACAAAATGCAGTTATTTTGACTAAAAAAGGCTTTTTTGACACTTGGAGACCAAAATTGAGTCATTTTTACCAACAAATTTTTTTCAGGCCATTGGAGCCCAAATGGCCGGTTTTAGACAACTCTTATCTAAAACCGGCTTTTTAAGGCTCTAAAAGACAAAAATACAGTCATTTTGACTATTTTTTCAGACCTTTGGTGACCAAATGCAGTTATTTATACTAAAAAAGGCTTTTTTAGACACTTGGAGACCAAAATAGAGTCATTTTAACAAAAAAATTTTCAGGCCATTGGAGCCCAAATATCTAAAATCTTGTCTAAAACCGGCTTTTCAAGGCTCTAAAAGACAAAAATACAGTCAATTTGACTAAATGTTTTTCAGATCTTTGGTGACCAAATGCATTTATTGTGACTAAAAAGGCTTTTTAGACACTTGGAGACGAAAATAGAGTCATTTTGACCAAAACATTTTTTTCAGGCCATTGTAGCCAAATGTCTAAAATCTTGTCTAAAACCGGCATTTTAAGGCTCTAAAAGACAAAAATATAGTCATTTTGACTAAATTTTTTTTCAGACCTTTGGTTACCAAATGCAGTTATTTTGACTAAAAAGGCTTTTTAGACACTTGGAGACCAAAATAGAGTCATTTTGACCGAATTTTTTTCAGGCAATTGGAGCCCAAATGGCCAGATATAGACAAATCTTGTCTAAAACCGTCTTTTTAAGGCTCTAAAAGACAAAAATACAGTCATTTTGACTAATTTTTTTTTGCCAGACCTTTGGTGACCAAATGCAGTTATTTTGACTAAAAAAGGCTTTTTAGACACGTGGAGACCAAAATAGAGTCATTTTGACCAAAAACATCTTTCAGGCCATTTGAGCCCAAATGTCTAAAATCGTGCCTAAAACCCGCGTTTTAAGGCTCTAAAAGACAAAAATACAGTCAATTTGACTAAATGTGTACCTTTGGTGACCAAATGCAGTTATTTTGACTAAAAAAGGAAGGCTTTTTAGACTCTTGGAGGCCAAAATCGAGTCATTTTGACCCAAAAAAATTTTTTCAGGCTATTGGAGCCAAATGTCTAAAATCTTGTCTAAAACCGGCTTTTTAAGGCTCTAAAAGAAAAAAATATAGTCATTTGGACTTAATTTTTTTTCAGACCTTTAGTGACCAAATGCAGTTATTTTGACTTAAAAAGCCGTTTTAGACACTTGGAGACCAAAATACAGTCATTTTAACTAAAAAATTATTTTCAGGCCATTGGAGCCCAAAATGGCTGGTTTTAGACAAATCTTGTCTTAAACCGGCTTTTTAAGGCTCTAAAAGACAAAAATACAGTCATTTTGACTAAATTGTTTTTCAGACCTTTGGTGACCAAATGCCGTTATTTTGACTAACGAAAGGTTTTTAGACACTTGGAGACCAAAATAGAGTCATTTTGACCAAAACATTTTTTTCAGGCCAATCGAGCCCAAATGGCCGGTTTTAAACAAATCTTGTCTAAAACCGGCTTTTTAAGGCTGTAAAAGACAAAAATATAGTCATTTTGACTAAAGTATTTTTCAGACCTTTGGTGACCAAATGCATTTATTGTGACTAAAAAAGGCTTTTTAGACACTTGGAGACCAAAATAGAGTCATTTTGACCGAATGTTTTTTCAGGCAATTGGAGCCCAAATGGCCAGTTATAGACAAATCTTGTCTAAAATCGGCTTTTTAAGGCTCTAAAAGACAAAAATGCAGTCATTTTGACTAATTTTTTTTATCAGACCTTTGGTGACCAAATGCAGATATTTTGACTAAAAAAGGCTTTTTAGACACTTGGAGACCAAAATAGAGTCATTTTGACCAAAAAAATCTTTCAGGCCATTTGAGCCCAAATGTCTAAAATCGTGCCTAAAACCCGCGTTTTAAGGCTCTAAAAGACAAAAATACAGTCAATTTGACTAAATTTGTTTTTCATACCTTTGGTGACCAAATGCAGTTATTTTGACTAAAAAAGGAAGGCTTTTTAGACACTTGGAGACCAAAATCGAGTCATTTTGACCCAAAAAATTTCTTCAGGCTATTGGAGCCAAATGTCTAAAATCTTGTCTAAAACCGGCTTTTTAAGGCTCTAAAAGCCAAAAAATACAGTCATTTTGACTAAATTTTTTTTCAGACCTTTGGTGACCAAATGCCGTTATTTTGACTAACAAAAGGTTTTTAGACACTTGGAGACCAAAATAGAGTCATTTTGACCAAAACATTTTTTTCAGGCCATTGGAGCCCAAATGGCCGGTTTTAAACAAATCTTGTCTAAAACCGTCTTTTTAAGGCTGTAAAAGACAAAAAATACAGTAATTGTGACTACATTTTTTTTCAGACCTTTGGTGACCAAATGCCGTTATTTTGACTAACAAAAGGTTTTTAGACACTTGGAGACCAAAATAGAGTATTTTTGACCAAAACATTTTTTTCAGGCCATTGGAGCCAAATGTCTAAAATCTTGTCTAAAACCGGCTTTTTAAGGCTCTAAAAGACAAAAATACAGTAATTTTGACTAAAGTATTTTTCAGACCTTTGGTGACCAAATTCAGTTATTTTGGAAAAAAAGGCTTTTTAGACACTTGGAGACCAAAATAGAGTCATTTTGACCAAAAAAATTTTTTCAGGCCATTGGAGCCCAAATGGCCGGTTTTAGACAAATCTGGTCTAAAACCGGCTTTTTAAGACACTAAAAGACAAAAATACATTAATTTTGACTAGTTTTTTTCAGACCTTTGGTGACCAAATGCATTTATTTATACTAAAAGAGGCTTTTTTAGACACTTGGAGACCAAAATAGAGTCATTTTAACAAAATAATTTCAGGCCATTGGAGCCCAAAAATCTAAAATCTTGTCTAAAACCGGCTTTTCAAGGCTCTAAAAGATCACCTGTGCGATTTTTTGATCATGCGCTATAAACAAAAAAAGAGCGTCAATTTTGCAAAAATAGCAATATTTTTCACATTTTTTTATATGAAATTCACCAAAAAAATGTAAAAATCAAAGTTTTTTAACATTTTCGGCCAATTTGTTTATGCTGCATATGTTTGGTAAAAAAAATCGCAAAAAGCATATTTTGATTGGTTTGCGCAAAAGTTATCGCGTTTACTAACAAAGGGAAAGATTTTTGTCATTTTTACTGGGTTTTTTTTCAACACGTAATTGCGATTTTTTTTGCGGTACTGCAAAATTGCGGCAGACAGATCGGACCCTTGACTGACATTTTTGACACTTTCGGGGTTACCAGTGACATTTCTACAGTAATTAGTGCTATACATATGCACTGTACCAGTAAAATTACACTGGCAGTGAAGGGGTTAACTTTTTTGAGAGGGAGGGGCTGTGTGTGTCCCTAGGGGCGTGATTCTAACTGTGATTGGCTGTGGCTTGAGCTGTAGGAACAGTGATCAACGGTCCTACATAGTAGAACCGTATGATCACTGTTTCTACACAGGGGAGAATGACAGGTGGCTTGTTTACATCAGTCGCCTGACTTTCTCCCTCTGCAGTGACGATCGCCGAGTGACCGGCGGACATCGGGTCCGCCGGTCACATGTGCAAGGATCCAAGACCACGCGGGAGCTCGCCTCCGGGGGCGTGCGCTCGCTCCCTAGACCCTCACAGGCTAGCAACATAGATCAACATCACTTTGCCTGTGAGGGGCTTACTGCCGACGTAAATAGTCGTGCGGCAGTCGGCAAGTGGTTTAGGCTCTAAAAGACAAAAATAAAGTCACTTTGACTAATTTTTTTAGACCTTTGGTGACAAAATGCAGTTATTTTGACTAAAAAAGGCTTTTTTAGACACTTGGAGACCAAAATTGAGTCATTTTTTAGACACTTGGAGACCAAAATAGAGTCATTTTAACAAAAAAAAATTTCAGGCCATTGGAGCCCAAAAATCTAAAATCTTGTCTAAAACCGGCTTTTCAAGGCACTTAAAGACAAAAATACAGTCAATTTGACTAAATTTTTTTTCAGATCTTTCGTGACCAAATGCAGTTATTTTGACTAAAAAGGCTTTTTAGACACTTGGAGACCAAAATAGAGTCATTTTGACCAAAACATTTTTTTCAGGCCATTGGAGCCAAATGTCTAAAATCTTGTCTAAAACCGGCTTTTTAAGGCTCTAAAAGACAAAAATATAGTAATTTTGACTACATTATTTTTCAGACCTTTGGTTACAAAATGCAGTTATTTTGACTAAAAAAGGCTTTTTAGACACTTGGAGACCAAAATAGAGTCATTTTGACCGATTTTTTTTCAGGCAATTGGAGCCCAAATGGCCAGTTATAGACAAATCTTGTCTAAAACCGGCTTTTTAAGGCTCTAAAAGACAAAAATATAGTAATTTTGACTACATTATTTTTCAGACCTTTGGTGACCAAATGCAGTTATTTTGACTAAAAAAGGCTTTTTAGACACTTGGAGACAAAAATAGAGTCATTTTGACCAAACATTTTTTTCAGGCCATTGAAACTCAAATGGCCGGTTTTAGACAAATCGTGTCTAAAACCGGCTATTTACCACTTAACCCCCGGAAGATTTGACCCCCTTCCTGACCAGGGCCTATTTTGCGATTCGGCACTGCGTTGACTTTAACGGACAATTGCGCGGTCGTGCGACGTTGTACCTAAACAAATTTGACTTCCTTTTTTTCCCACAAACAGAGCTTTCTTTTGGTGGTATTTGATCACCTGTGCGATTTTTTGATCATGCGCTATAAACAAAAAAAAGCGTCAATTTTGCAAAAATAGCAATATTTTTCACATTTTTTTACATGAAATTCCCCAAAAAAATGTGAAAATCAAAATTTTTTAACATTTTCGGCCAATTTGTTTTATGCTACATATGTTTGGTAAAAAAAAAAGCGTATTTTGATTGGTTTGCGCAAAAGTTATCGCGTTTACTAACAAAGGGAAAGATTTTTGTTGTTTATGTAGTTTTTTTTTCAACGCGTAATGGCGGCGATCTGCGATTTTTTTTGTGGTACTGCAAAATTGCGGCAGACAGATCGGACCCTTGACTGACATTTTTGACACTTTTGGGGTTACCAGTGACATTTCTACAGTAATCAGTGCTATACATATGCACTGTTACTGTAAAATTACACTGGCAGTGAAGGGGGTTAACTTTTTTTGAGAGGGAGGGGCTGTGTGTGTCCCTCGGGGCGTGATTCTAACTGTGATTGGTTGTGGCTTGAGCTGTAGGAACAGTGATCAACGGTCCTACATAGTAGAACTGTATGATCACTGTTTCTACACAGGGGAGAATGACAGGTGGCTTGTTTACATCAGTCGCCTGACTTTCTCCCTCTGCAGTGACGATCGCCGAGTGACCGGCGAACATCGGGTCCGCCGGTCACACGTGCGGGGGATCCGTGACCATGCGGGAGCGTGCCTCCGGGGGCGCGCGCTCGCTCCCTAGACCCTCACAAGCTAGCAACGTAGATCAACATCACTTTGCCTGTGAGGGGCTTACTGCCGACGTAAATAGTCGTGCGGCAGTCGGCAAGTGGTTAAGGCTCTAAAAGACAAAAATAAAGACACTTTGACTAATTTTTTTTTTAGACCTTTGGTGACGAAATGCAGTTATTTTGACTAAAAAAGGCTTTTTAGACACTTGGAGACCAAAATTGAGTCATTTTGACCAAAAACATTTTTTCATGCCATTGGAGCCCAAATGGCCGGCTTTAGACAACTCTTGTCTAAAATCGGATTTTTAAGGCTCTAAAAGACAAAAAATACAGTCATTTTGACTAATTTTTTTTCAGACCTTTGGTGACCAAATGCCGTTATTTTGACTAACAAAAGGTTTTTAGACACTTGGAGACCAAAATAGAGTATTTTTGACCAAAACATTTTTTTCCAGGCCATTTTAGCCAAATGTCTAAAATCGTGCCTAAAACCGGCTTTTTAAGGCTCTCAAAGAAAAAATATAGTCATTTGGACTTAATTTTTTTCAGACCTTTGGTGACCAAATGCAGTTATTTTGACTTAAAAAGGCTTTTTAGACACTTGGAGACCGAAATAGAGTCATTTTAACTAAAAAATAATTTTCAGGCCATTGGAGCCCAAATGGCCGGTTTTAGACAAATCTTGTCTTAAACCGGCTTTTTAAGGCTCTAAAAGACAAAAATACAGTCATTTTGACTAAGTTTGTTTTTCAGACCTTTGGTGACCAAATGCCGTTATTTTGACTAACAAAAGTTTTTAGACACTTGGAGACCAAAATAGAGTCATTTTGACCAAAACATTTTTTTCAGGCCATTGGAGCCCAAATTGCCGGTTTTAAACAAATCTTGTCTAAAACCGGCTTTTTAAGGCTGTAAAAGACAAAAAATACAGTAATTTTGACTAATTTTTTTTCAGACCTTTTGTGACCAAATGCCGTTATTTTGACTAACAAAAGGTTTTTAGACACTTGGAGACCATACTAGAGTATTTTTGACCAAAACATTGTTTTCAGGCCATTGGAGCCAAATGTCTAAAATCTTGTCTAAAACCGGCTTTTTAAGGCTCTAAAAGACAAAAATATAGTCATTTTGACGAAATTTTTTTTCTGACCTTTGGTGACCAAATGCAGTTATTTTGACTAAAAAACGATTTTTAGACACTTGGAGACCAAAACAGAGTAATTTTGACTGAAAATTTCTTTTCAGGCCATTGTGGCCGGTTTTAGACAAATCTTGTCTAAAACCGGCTTTTTAAGGCTCTAAAAGACAAAAATACAGTCATTTTGACTAAAGTATTTTTCAGACCTTTGGTGACCAAATTCAGTTATTTTGACAAAAAAAGGCTTTTTAGACACTTGGAGACCAAAGTAGAGTCATTTTGACCAAAAAATTTTTTCAGGCCATTGGAGCCCAAATGGCCGGTTTTAGACAAATCTGGTCTAAAACCGGCTTTTTAAGACACTAAAAGACAACAATACATTAATTTTGACTATTTTTTTTCAGATCTTTGGTGACCAAATGCATTTATTGTGACTAAAAAAGGCTTTTTAGACATTTGGAGACCAAAATAGAGTCATTTTGACCGAATTTTTTTTCAGGCAATTGGAGCCCAAATGGCCAGTTATAGACAAATCTTGTCTAAAACCGGCTTTTTAAGGCTCTAAAAGACAAAGATGCAGTCATTTTGACTAATTTTTTTATCAGACCTTTGGTGACCAAATGCAGATATTTTGACTAAAAAAGGCTTTTTAGACACTTGGAGACCAAAATAGAGTCATTTTGACCAAAAAAATCTTTCAGGCCATTTAAGCCCAAATGTCTAAAATCGTGCCTAAAACCGGCTTTTTAAGGCTCTCAAAGAAAAAAATATAGACATTTGGACTTAATTTTTTTCCAGACCTTTGGTGACCAAATGCAGTTATTTTGACTTAAAAAGGCTTTTTAGACACTTGGAGACCAAAATAGAGTCATTTTAACTAAAAAAATAATTTTCAAGCCATTGGAGCCCAAATGGCCGGTTTTAGACAAATCTTGTCTTAAACCGGCTTTTTAAGGCTCTAAAAGACAAAAATATAGTCATTTTGACTAAATTTTTTTTCAGACCTTTGGTGACCAAATGCCATTATTTTGACTAACAAAAGGTTTTTAGACACTTGGAGACCAAAATAGAGTCATTTTGACCAAAACATTTTTTTCAGGCCATTGGAGCCCAAATGGCCGGTTTTAAACAAATCTTGTCTAAAACCGTCTTTTTAAGGCTGTAAAAGACAAAAAATACAGTAATTTTGACTAAATTTTTTTCAGACCTTTGGTGACCAAATGCCGTTATTTTGACTAACAAAAGGTTTTTAGACACTTGGAGACCAAAATAGAGTATTTTTGACCAAAACATTTTTTTCAGGCCATTGGAGCCAAATGTCTAAAATCTTGTCTAAAACCGGCTTTTTAAGGCTCTAAAAGACAAAAATACAGTCATTTTGACTAAAGTATTTTTCAGACCTTTGGTGACCAAATTCAGTTATTTTGAAAAAAAAAGGCTTTTTAGACACTTGGAGACCAAAATAGAGTCATTTTGACCAAAAAAATTTTTTCAGGCCATTGGAGACAAATCTGGTCTAAAACCGGCTTTTTAAGACACTAAAAGACTAAAATACATTAATTTTGACTAGCTTTTTTCAGACCTTAGGTGACCAAATGCATTTATTTATACTAAAAAAGGCTTTTTTCGACACTTGGAGACCAAAATAGAGTCATTTTAACAAAAAAATTTCAGGCCATTGGAGCCCAAAAATCTAAAATCTTGTCTAAAACCGGCTTTTCAAGGCTCTAAAAGATCTCCTGTGCGATTTTTTGATCATGCGCTATAAACAAAAAAAGAGCGTCAATTTTGCAAAAATAGCAATATTTTTCACATTTTTTTTATATGAAATTCACCAAAAAAATGTAAAAATCAAAGTTTTTTAACATTTTCGGCCAATTTGTTTATGCTACATGTTTGGTAAAAAAATCGCAAAATTTTGATTGGTGTGCGCAAAAGTTATCGCGTTTACTAACAAAGGGAAAGATTTTTTGTAATTTTTGTTGGTTTTTTTTCAACGTGTAATGGCGGCGATCTGCGATTTTTTTTTTGCAGTACTGCAAAATTGCGGCAGACAGATCGGACCCTTGACTGACATTTTTGACACTTTCGGGGTTACCAGTGACATTTCTACAGTAATCAGTGCTATACATATGCACTGTTACTGTAAAATTACACTGGCAGTGAAGGGGTTAACTTTTTTTGAGAGGGAGGGGCTGTGTGTGTCCCTAGGGGCGTGATTCTAACTGTGATTGGCTGTGGCTTGAGCTGTAGGAACAGTGATCAACGGTCCTACATAGTAGAACCGTATGATCACTGTTTCTACACAGGGGAGAATGACAGGGGGCTTGTTTACATCAGTCGCCTGACTTTCTCCCTCTGTCGGATCGCCAAGTGACCGGCGGACATCGGGGGACACGTGCGGGGGATCCATGACCACGCGGGAGCTCGCCTCCGGGGCGCGCGCTCGCTCCCTAGACCCTAACAGGCTAGCAACGTAGATCAACATCACTTTGCCTGTGAGGGGCTTACTGCCAACGTATATAGTGGTTAAGGCTCTAAAAGACAAAAATAAAGTCACTTTGACTAAATTTTTTTAGACCTTTGGTGACGAAATGCCGTTATTTTGACTAACGAAAGGTTTTTATACACTTGGAGACCAAAATAGAGTCATTTTGACCAAAACATTTTTTTCAGGCCAATCGAGCCCAAATGGCCGGTTTTAAACAAATCTTGTCTAAAACCGGCTTTTTAAGGCTGTAAAAGACAAAAAATACAGTCATTTTGACTAATTTTTTTTTCAGACCTTTGGTGACCAAATGCCGTTATTTTGACTAACAAAAGGTTTTTAGACACTTGGAGACCAAAATAGAGTATTTCTGACCAAAACATTTTTTTCAGGCCATTGGAGCCAAATGTCTAAAATCTTGTCTAAAACCGGCTTTTTAAGGCTTTAAAAGACAAAAATATAGTCATTTTGACTATAGTATTTTTCAGACCTTTGGTGACCAAATGCAGTTATTTTGACTAAAAAAGGCTTTTTAGACATTTGGAGACCAAAATAGAGTCATTTTGACCAAAAAGTTTTTTTCAGGCCATTGGAGCCCAAATGGCCGGTTTTAGACAAATCTGGTCTAAAACCGGCTTTTTAAGACACTAAAAGACAAAAATACATTAATTTTGACTAATTTTTTCAGACCTTTGCTGACCAAATAAATTTATTTATACTAAAAAAGACTTTTTTAGACACTTGGAGACCAAAATAGAGTCATTTTAACAAAAAAATTTTCAGGCCATTGGAGCACAAAAATCTAAAATCTTGTCTAAAACCGACTTTTCAAGGCACTAAAAGACAAAAATACAGTCAATTTGACTAAATTTTTTTTCAGATCTTTGGTGACCAAATGCAGTTATTTTGACTAAAAAGGCTTTTTAGACACTTGGAGACCAAAATAGATTCATTTTGACCAAAACATTTTTTCAGGCCATTGGAGCCAAATGTCTAAAATCTTGTCTAAAACCGGCTTTTTAAGGCTCTAAAAGACAAAAATATAGTAATTTTGACTACATTTTTTTTCAGACCTTTGGTTACCAAATGCAGTTATTTTGACTAAAAAAGGCTTTTTAGACACTTGGAGACCAAAATAGAGTCATTTTGACCGTTTTTTTTTCAGGCAATTGGAGCCCAAATGGCCAGTTATAGACAAATCTTGTCTAAAACCGGCTTTTTAAGGCTCTAAAAGACAAAAATACAGTCATCTTGACAATTTTTTTTATCAGACCTTTGGTGACCAAATGCAGTTATTTTGACTAAAAAAGGCTTTTTAGACACTTGGAGACCAAAATAGAGTCATTTTGACCAAACATTTTTTTCAGGCCATTGAAACTCAAATGGCCGGTTTTAGACAAATCGTGTCTAAAACCGGCTATTTAACCACTTAACCCCCGGAAGATTTGACCCCCTTCCTGACCAGGGCCTATTTTGCAATTTGGCACTGCGTTGACTTTAACGGACAATTGCGCGGTCGTGCGACGCTGTACCTAAACAAATTTGACTTCCTTTTTTTCCCACAAACAGAGCTTTCTTTTGGTGGTATTTGATCACCTGTGCGATTTTTTGATCATGCGCTATAAACAAAAAAAGAGCGTCAATTTTGCAAAAATAGCAATATTTTTCACATTTTTTTATATGAAATTCCCCCAAAAAATGTGAAAATCAAAATTTTTTTAACATTTTCGGCCAATTTGTTTATGCTACATGTTTGGTAAAAAAATCGCAAAAAGCGTATTTTGATTGGTGTGCGCAAAAGTTATCGCGTTTACTAACAAAGGGAAAGATTTTTTGTAATTTTTGTTGGTTTTTTTTCAACGTGTAATGGCGGCGATCTGCGATTTTTTTTTTGCAGTACTGCAAAATTGCGGCAGACAGATCGGACCCTTGACTGACATTTTTGACACTTTCGGGGTTACCAGTGACATTTCTACAGTAATCAGTGCTATACATATGCACTGTTACTGTAAAATTACACTGGCAGTGAAGGGGTTAACTTTTTTTGAGAGGGAGGGGCTGTGTGTGTCCCTAGGGGCGTGATTCTAACTGTGATTGGCTGTGGCTTGAGCTGTAGGAACAGTGATCAACGGTCCTACATAGTAGAACCGTATGATCACTGTTTCTACACAGGGGAGAATGACAGGGGGCTTGTTTACATCAGTCGCCTGACTTTCTCCCTCTGTCGGATCGCCAAGTGACCGGCGGACATCGGGGGACACGTGCGGGGGATCCATGACCACGCGGGAGCTCGCCTCCGGGGCGCGCGCTCGCTCCCTAGACCCTAACAGGCTAGCAACGTAGATCAACATCACTTTGCCTGTGAGGGGCTTACTGCCAACGTATATAGTGGTTAAGGCTCTAAAAGACAAAAATAAAGTCACTTTGACTAAATTTTTTTAGACCTTTGGTGACGAAATGCCGTTATTTTGACTAACGAAAGGTTTTTATACACTTGGAGACCAAAATAGAGTCATTTTGACCAAAACATTTTTTTCAGGCCAATCGAGCCCAAATGGCCGGTTTTAAACAAATCTTGTCTAAAACCGGCTTTTTAAGGCTGTAAAAGACAAAAAATACAGTAATTTTGACTAATTTTTTTTTCAGACCTTTGGTGACCAAATGCCGTTATTTTGACTAACAAAAGGTTTTTAGACACTTGGAGACCAAAATAGAGTATTTCTGACCAAAACATTTTTTTCAGGCCATTGGAGCCAAATGTCTAAAATCTTGTCTAAAACCGGCTTTTTAAGGCTTTAAAAGACAAAAATATAGTCATTTTGACTATAGTATTTTTCAGACCTTTGGTGACCAAATGCAGTTATTTTGACTAAAAAAGGCTTTTTAGACACTTGGAGACCAAAATAGAGTCATTTTGACCAAAAAGTTTTTTTCAGGCCATTGGAGCCCAAATGGCCGGTTTTAGACAAATCTGGTCTAAAACCGGCTTTTTAAGACACTAAAAGACAAAAATACATTAATTTTGACTAATTTTTTCAGACCTTTGCTGACCAAATAAATTTATTTATACTAAAAAAGACTTTTTTAGACACTTGGAGACCAAAATAGAGTCATTTTAACAAAAAAATTTTCAGGCCATTGGAGCACAAAAATCTAAAATCTTGTCTAAAACCGACTTTTCAAGGCACTAAAAGACAAAAATACAGTCAATTTGACTAAATTTTTTTTCAGATCTTTGGTGACCAAATGCAGTTATTTTGACTAAAAAGGCTTTTTAGACACTTGGAGACCAAAATAGATTCATTTTGACCAAAACATTTTTTCAGGCCATTGGAGCCAAATGTCTAAAATCTTGTCTAAAACCGGCTTTTTAAGGCTCTAAAAGACAAAAATATAGTAATTTTGACTACATTTTTTTTCAGACCTTTGGTTACCAAATGCAGTTATTTTGACTAAAAAAGGCTTTTTAGACACTTGGAGACCAAAATAGAGTCATTTTGACCGTTTTTTTTTCAGGCAATTGGAGCCCAAATGGCCAGTTATAGACAAATCTTGTCTAAAACCGGCTTTTTAAGGCTCTAAAAGACAAAAATACAGTCATCTTGACAATTTTTTTTATCAGACCTTTGGTGACCAAATGCAGTTATTTTGACTAAAAAAGGCTTTTTAGACACTTGGAGACCAAAATAGAGTCATTTTGACCAAACATTTTTTTCAGACCATTGAAACTCAAATGGCCGGTTTTAGACAAATCGTGTCTAAAACCGGCTATTTAACCACTTAACCCCCGGAAGATTTGACCCCCTTCCTGACCAGGGCCTATTTTGCAATTTGGCACTGCGTTGACTTTAATGGACAATTGCGCGGTCGTGCGACGCTGTACCTAAACAAATTTGACTTCCTTTTTTTTCCACAAACAGAGCTTTCTTTTGGTGGTATTTGATAACCTGTGCGATTTTTTGATCATGCGCTATAAACAAAAAAAGAGCGTCAATTTTGCAAAAATAGCAATATTTTTCACATTTTTTTATATGAAATTCCCCCAAAAAATGTGAAAATCAAAATTTTTTTAACATTTTCGGCCAATTTGTTTTATGCTACATATGTTTGGTAAAAAAAAAGCGTATTTTGATTGGTTTGCGCAAAAGTTATCGCGTTTACTAACAAAGGGAAAGATTTTTGTCATTTTTGTAGTTTTTTTTTCAACGCGTAATGGCGGCGATCTGCGATTTCTTTTGCGGTACTGCAAAATTGCGGCAGACAGATCGGACCCTTGACTGACATTTTTGACACTTTTGGGGTTACCAGTGACATTTCTACAGTAATCAGTGCTATACATATGCACTGTTACTGTAAAATTACACTGGCAGTGAAGGGGGTTAACTTTTTTTGAGAGGGAGGGGCTGTGTGTGTCCCTCGGGGCGTGATTCTAACTGTGATTGGCTGTGGCTTGAGCTGTAGGAACAGTGATCAACGGTCCTACATAGTAGAACCATATGATCACTGTTTCTACACAGGGGAGAATGACAGGCGGCTTGTTTATATCAGTCACCTGACTTTCTCCCTCTGCAGTGACAATCGCCGAGTGACCGGCGAACATCGGGTCCGCCGGTCACACGTGCGGGGGATCCGTGACCACGCGGGAGCGCGCCTCCGGGGGCGCGCGCTCGCTCCCTAGACCCTCACAAGCTAGCAACGTAGATCAACATCACTTTGCCTGTGAGGGGCTTACTGCCGACGTAAATAGTCGTGCGGCAGTCGGCAAGTGGTTAAGGCTCTAAAAGACAAAAATAAAGACACTTTGACTAATTTTTTTTTTAGACCTTTGGTGACGAAATGCAGTTATTTTGACTAAAAAGGCTTTTTAGACACTTGGAGACCAAAATTGAGTCATTTTGACCAAAAAAAATTTTTCATGCCATTGGAGCCCAAATGGCCGGTTTTAGACAACTCTTGTCTAAAACCGGCTTTTTAAGGCTCTAAAAGACAAAAAATACAGTCATTTTGACTAAATTTTTTTCAGACCTTTGGTGACCAAATGCCGTTATTTTGACTAACAAAAGGTTTTTAGACACTTGGAGACCAAAATAGAGTATTTTTGACCAAAACATTTTTTTCAGGCCATTTTAGCCAAATGTCTAAAATCGTGCCTAAAACCGGCTTTTTAAGGCTCTCAAAGAAAAAAATATAGTCATTTGGACTTAATTTTTTCAGACCTTTGGTGACCAAATGCAGTTATTTTGACTTAAAAAGGCTTTTTAGACACTTGGAGACCGAAATAGAGTCATTTTAACTAAAAAATAATTTTCAGGCCATTGGAGCCCAAATGGCCGGTTTTAGACAAATCTTGTCTTAAACCGGCTTTTTAAGGCTCTAAAAGACAAAAATACAGTCATTTTGACTAAATTGTTTTTCAGACCTTTGGTGACCAAATGCCGTTATTTTGACTAACAAAAGGTTTTTAGACACTTGGAGACCAAAATAGAGTCATTTTGACCAAAACATTTTTTCAGGCCATTGGAGCCCAAATTGCCGGTTTTAAACAAATCTTGTCTAAAACCGGCTTTTTAAGGCTGTAAAAGACAAAAAATACAGTAATTTTGACTAATTTTTTTTCAGACCTTTGGTGACCAAATGCCGTTATTTTGACTAACAAAAGGTTTTTAGACACTTGGAGACCAAAATAGAGTATTTTTGACCAAAACATTTTTTTCAGGCCATTGGAGCCAAATGTCTAAAATCTTGTCTAAAACCGGCTTTTTAAGGCTCTGAAAGACAAAAATATAGTCATTTTGACGAAATTTTTTTTCTAACCTTTGGTGACCAAATGCAGTTATTTTGACTAAAAAACGATTTTTAGACACTTGGAGACCAAAACAGAGTAATTTTGACCGAAAATTTCTTTTCAGGCCATTGGAGCCCAAATGGCCGGTTTTAGACAAATCTTGTCTAAAACCAGCTTTTTAAGGCTCTAAAAGACAAAAAATACAGTCATTTTGACTAAATTTTTTTCAGACCTTTGGTGACCAAATGCCGTTATTTTGACTAACAAAAGGTTTTTAGACACTTGGAGACCAAAATAGAGTATTTTTGACCAAAACATTTTTTTCAGGCCATTTTAGCCAAATGTCTAAAATCGTGCCTAAAACCGGCTTTTTAAGGCTCTCAAAGAAAAAAATATAGTCATTTGGACTTAATTTTTTCAGACCTTTGGTGACCAAATGCAGTTATTTTGACTTAAAAAGGCTTTTTAGACACTTGGAGACCGAAATAGAGTCATTTTAACTAAAAAATAATTTTCAGGCCATTGGAGCCCAAATGGCCGGTTTTAGACAAATCTTGTCTTAAACCGGCTTTTTAAGGCTCTAAAAGACAAAAATACAGTCATTTTGACTAAATTGTTTTTCAGACCTTTGGTGACCAAATGCCGTTATTTTGACTAACAAAAGGTTTTTAGACACTTGGAGACCAAAATAGAGTCATTTTGACCAAAACATTTTTTTCAGGCCATTGGAGCCCAAATTGCCGGTTTTAAACAAATCTTGTCTAAAACCAGCTTTTTAAGGCTGTAAAAGACAAAAAATACAGTAATTTTGACTAATTTTCTTTTTCAGACCTTTGGTGACCAAATGCCGTTATTTTGACTAACAAAAGGTTTTTAGACACCTGGAGACCAAAATAGAGTATTTTTGACCAAAACATTTTTTTCAGGCCATTGGAGCCAAATGTCTAAAATCTTGTCTAAAACCGGCTTTTTAAGGCTTTAAAAGACAAAAATATAGTCATTTTGACGAAATTTTTTTTCTGACCTTTGGTGACCAAATGCAGTTATTTTGACTAAAAAACGATTTTTAGACACTTGGAGACCAAAACAGAGTAATTTTGACCGAAAATTTCTTTTCAGGCCATTGGAGCCCAAATGGCCGGTTTTAGACAAATCTTGTCTAAAACCGGCTTTTCAAGGCACTAAAAGACAAAAATACAGTCAATTTGACTAAATTTTTTTTCAGATCTTTCGTGACCAAATGCAGTTATTTTGACTAAAAAGGCTTTTTAGACACTTGGAGACCAAAATAGAGTCATTTTGACCAAAACATTTTTTCAGGCCATTGGAGCCAAATGTCTAAAATCTTGTCTAAAACCGGCTTTTTAAGGCTCTTAAAGACAAAAATATAGTAATTTTGACTACATTTTTTTTCAGACCTTTGGTTACCAAATGCAGTTATTTTGACTAAAAAAGGCTTTTTAGACACTTGGAGACCAAAATAGAGTCATTTTGACCGATTTTTTTTCAGGCAATTGGAGCCCAAATGGCCAGTTATAGACAAATCTTGTCTAAAACCGGCTTTTTAAGGTTCTAAAAGACAAAAATACAGTCATCTTGACAATTTTTTTTATCAGACCTTTGGTGACCAAATGCAGTTATTTTGACTAAAAAAGGCTTTTTAGACACTTGGAGACAAAAATAGAGTCATTTTGACCAAACATTTTTTTCAGGCCATTGAAACTCAAATGGCCGGTTTTAGACAAATCGTGTCTAAAACCGGCTATTTACCACTTAACCCCCGGAAGATTTGACCCCCTTCCTGACCAGGGCCTATTTTGCGATTCGGCACTGCGTTGACTTTAACGGACAATTGCGCGGTCGTGCGACGCTGTACCTAAACAAATTTGACTTCCTTTTTTTCCCACAAACAGAGCTTTCTTTTGGTGGTATTTGATCACCTGTGCGATTTTTTGATCATGCGCTATAAACAAAAAAAAGCGTCAATTTTGCAAAAATAGCAATATTTTTCACATTTTTTTACATGAAATTCCCCAAAAAAATGTGAAAATCAAAATTTTTTAACATTTTCGGCCAATTTGTTTTATGCTACATATGTTTGGTAAAAAAAAAAAGCGTATTTTGATTGGTTTGCGCAAAAGTTATCGCGTTTACTAACAAAGGGAAAGATTTTTGTTGTTTTTTTTATTTTTTTTTCAACGCGTAATGGCGGCAATCTGCGATTTTTTTTGCGGTACTGCAAAATTGCGGCAGACAGATCGGACCCTTGACTGACATTTTTGACACTTTTGGGGTTACCAGTGACATTTCTACAGTAATCAGTGCTATACATATGCACTGTTACTGTAAAATTACACTGGCAGTGAAGGGGGTTAACTTTTTTTGAGAGGGAGGGGCTGTGTGTGTCCCTCGGGGCGTGATTCTAACTGTGATTGGTTGTGGCTTGAGCTGTAGGAACAGTGATCAACGGTCCTACATAGTAGAACCGTATGATCACTGTTTCTACACAGGGGAGAATGAAAGGCGGTTTGTTTACATCAGTCGCCTGACTTTCTCCCTCTGCAGTGACGATCGCCGAGTGACCAGCGAACATCGGGTCCGCCGGTCACACGTGCGGGGGATCTGTGACCACGCGGGAGCGCGCCTCCGGGGGCGCGCGCTCGCTCCCTAGACCCTCACAAGCTAGCAACGTAGATCAACATCACTTTGCCTGTGAGGGGCTTACTGCCGACGTAAATAGTCGTGCGGCAGTCGGCAAGTGGTTAAGGCTCTAAAAGACAAAAATAAAGACACTTTGACTAATTTTTTTTTTTAGACCTTTGGTGACGAAATGCAGTTATTTTGACTAAAAAAGGCTTTTTAGACACTTGGAGACCAAAATTGAGTCATTTTGACCAAAAACATTTTTTCATGCCATTGGAGCCCAAATGGCCGGTTTTAGACAACTCTTGTCTAAAACCGGATTTTTAAGGCTCTAAAAGACAAAAAATACAGTCATTTTGACTAAATTTTTTTCAGACCTTTGGTGACCAAATGCCGTTATTTTGACTAACAAAAGGTTTTTAGACACTTGGAGACCAAAATAGAGAATTTTTGACCAAAACATTTTTTTTCAGGCCATTTTAGCCAAATGTCTAAAATCGTGCCTAAAACCGGCTTTTTAAGGCTCTCAAAGAAAAAATATAGTCATTTGGACTTAATTTTTTTCAGACCTTTGGTGACCAAATGCAGTTATTTTGACTTAAAAAGGCTTTTTAGACACTTGGAGACCGAAATAGAGTCATTTTGACCAAATTTTTTTTCAGGCAATTGGAGCCCAAATGGCCAGTTATAGACAAATCTTGTCTAAGGCCTCTTGCACACGATACTCCTGTTTGGGCATCTTGCGGCTTAAAAATGCTCAGTACAGCTTTTTGAGCTAAAATATAGCCCATTAGTTGTAATGTGCCTATGCACACAGGCGCGTAAACAAGCACTGTGTATTTTTCAGTAAGAACAAAATAGAAAAATCTGCATTTTTGGTCAGTAATTTAAGCCTCAATACTCGCGAATACTTTCAAATACTCGTAAATACATACAAGAAAAAAGGTCTGGAAAAAAGTAGATGCTCAAACAGGAGTATTGTGTGCAAGAGGCCAAAAACCGGCTTTTTAAGGCTCTAAAAGACAAAAATACAGTCATTTTGACTATTGTTTTTTATCAGACCTTTGGTGACCAAATGCAATTATTTTGACTAAAAAAGGCTTTTTAGACACTTGGAGACCAAAATAGAGTCATTTTGACCAAAATAATCTTTCAGGCCATTTGAGCCCAAATGTCTAAAATCGTGCCTAAAACCAGCGTTTTAAGGCTCTAAAAGACAAAAATACAGTCAATTTGACTAAATTTGTTTTTCATACCTTTGGTGACCAAATGCAGTTATTTTGACTAAAAAAGGAAGGCTTTTTAGACACTTGGAGACCAAAATCGAGTCATTTTGACCCAAAAAAATTTTCAGGCTATTGGAGCCAAATGTCTAAAATCTTGTCTAAAACCGGCTTTTTAAGGCTCTAAAAGAAAAAAATATAGTCATTTGGACTTAATTTTTTTCAGACCTTTGGTGACCAAAAGCAGTTATTTTGACTTAAAAAGGCTTTTTATACACTTGGAGACCGAAATAGAGTCATTTTACCTAAAAAATAATTTTCAGGCCATTGGAGCCCAAATGGCCGGTTTTAGACAAATCTTGTCTTAAACCGGCTTTTTAAGGCTCTAAAAGACAAAAATACAGTCATTTTGACTAAATTGTGTTTCAGACCTTTGGTGACCAAATGCCGTTATTTTGACTAACAAAAGGTCTTTAGACACTTGGAGACCAAAATAGAGTCATTTTGACCAAAACATTTTTTTCAGGCCATTGGAGCCCAAATTGCTGGTTTTAAAAAAATCTTGTCTAAAATCGGCTTTTTAGGGCTGTAAAAGACAAAAAATACAGTAATTTTGACTAATTTTTTTTCAGACCTTTGGTGACCAAATGCCGTTATTTTGACTAACAAAAGGTTTTTAGACACTTGGAGACCAAAATAGAGTATTTTTGACCAAAACATTTTTTTCAGGCCATTGGAGCCAAATGTCTAAAATCTTGTCTAAAACCGGCTTTTTAAGGCTCTAAAAGACAAAAATATAGTCATTTTGACGAAATTTTTTTTCTGACCTTTGGTGACCAAATGCAGTTATTTTGACTAAAAAACGATTTTTAGACACTTGGAGACCAAAACAGAGTAATTTTGACTGAAAATTTCATTTCAGGCCATTGGAGCCCAAATGGCCGGTTTTAGACAAATCTTGTCTAAAACCGCCTTTTTAAGGCTCTAAAAGACAAAAATACAGTCATTTTGACTAAAGTATTTTTCAGACCTTTGGTGACCAAATTCAGTTATTTTGACAAAAAAAAGGCTTTTTAGACACTTGGAGACCAAAATAGAGTCATTTTGACCAAAAAAGTTTTTTCAGGCCATTGGAGCCCAAATGGCCAGTTTTAGACAAATCTGGTCTAAAACTGGCTTTTTAACCTCCCTGGCGGTATGATTCTGTCAGGAATTCTGTTCCAAAAGCGGTACAATTCTTTTCATGGAAATTTGGCGTTATGTATTATAGGCCTACAATTCTTAGTAATTACTGACTTAAACCTGACCAAAAGAAGACTCTAGTAGACATCCCGGATGTGATAAATTTGAAATAAAAACAAGTGAATTATAATCGAATCAATAATATTATTTTATTATTTAATATATAATATATATAATAAAATTATATTATTGATTAGATTATAATTCATGCGTTATATATTATATATATATGTGTGTATATATATATATATATATATACATATACATATATATATATGTGTGTATATATATATATATATATATATACATATACATATATATATATGTGTGTATATAGATATATATATATATATGTGTGTGTGTGTGTATATATATATATATATACACACACAACGCATGAATTATAATCGAATCAATAATATAATTTTATATATATATATATATATATGTGTGTGTGTATATAGGTATATATATATATGTACATATATACATATAT
>NC_138772.1:244880025-244885025 GCF_965119305.1 Pelophylax lessonae
GCGGAGATCTCGGCTGGCGGTCACAGCAATGAGAGCTCATCGCTGGATCGCCAGGATAAGGTAAGAGAAGCTCCGCTGCGCTGTCTGCACGCTCTGCCCATTGACCCCGAGTGTGACTCGGGGATACCGCTAATAGCAGAAAATTATAGTCATTTGGACTTAATTTTTTTCAGACCTTTGGTGACCAAATGCAGTTATTTTGACTTAAAAAGGCTTTTTAGACACTTGGAGACCGAAATAGAGTCATTTTGACCAAATTTTTTTTCAGGCAATTGGAGCCCAAATGGCCAGTTATAGACAAATCTTGTCTAAGGCCTCTTGCACACGATACTCCTGTTTGGGCATCTTGCGGCTTAAAAATGCTCAGTACAGCTTTTTGAGCTAAAATATAGCCCATTAGTTGTAATGTGCCTATGCACACAGGCGCGTAAACAAGCACTGTGTATTTTTCAGTAAGAACAAAATAGAAAAATCTGCATTTTTGGTCAGTAATTTAAGCCTCAATACTCGCGAATACTCTCAAATACTCGTAAATACATACAAGAAAAAAGGTCTGGAAAAAAGTAGATGCTCAAACAGGAGTATTGTGTGCAAGAGGCCAAAAACCGGCTTTTTAAGGCTCTAAAAGACAAAAATACAGTCATTTTGACTATTGTTTTTTATCAGACCTTTGGTGACCAAATGCAATTATTTTGACTAAAAAAGGCTTTTTAGACACTTGGAGACCAAAATAGAGTCATTTTGACCAAAATAATCTTTCAGGCCATTTGAGCCCAAATGTCTAAAATCGTGCCTAAAACCAGCGTTTTAAGGCTCTAAAAGACAAAAATACAGTCAATTTGACTAAATTTGTTTTTCATACCTTTGGTGACCAAATGCAGTTATTTTGACTAAAAAAGGAAGGCTTTTTAGACACTTGGAGACCAAAATCGAGTCATTTTGACCCAAAAAAATTTTCAGGCTATTGGAGCCAAATGTCTAAAATCTTGTCTAAAACCGGCTTTTTAAGGCTCTAAAAGAAAAAAATATAGTCATTTGGACTTAATTTTTTTCAGACCTTTGGTGACCAAATGCAGTTATTTTGACTTAAAAAGGCTTTTTATACACTTGGAGACCGAAATAGAGTCATTTTACCTAAAAAATAATTTTCAGGCCATTGGAGCCCAAATGGCCGGTTTTAGACAAATCTTGTCTTAAACCGGCTTTTTAAGGCTCTAAAAGACAAAAATACAGTCATTTTGACTAAATTGTGTTTCAGACCTTTGGTGACCAAATGCCGTTATTTTGACTAACAAAAGGTCTTTAGACACTTGGAGACCAAAATAGAGTCATTTTGACCAAAACATTTTTTTCAGGCCATTGGAGCCCAAATTGCTGGTTTTAAAAAAATCTTGTCTAAAATCGGCTTTTTAGGGCTGTAAAAGACAAAAAATACAGTAATTTTGACTAATTTTTTTTCAGACCTTTGGTGACCAAATGCCGTTATTTTGACTAACAAAAGGTTTTTAGACACTTGGAGACCAAAATAGAGTATTTTTGACCAAAACATTTTTTTCAGGCCATTGGAGCCAAATGTCTAAAATCTTGTCTAAAACCGGCTTTTTAAGGCTCTAAAAGACAAAAATATAGTCATTTTGACGAAATTTTTTTTCTGACCTTTGGTGACCAAATGCAGTTATTTTGACTAAAAAACGATTTTTAGACACTTGGAGACCAAAACAGAGTAATTTTGACTGAAAATTTCATTTCAGGCCATTGGAGCCCAAATGGCCGGTTTTAGACAAATCTTGTCTAAAACCGCCTTTTTAAGGCTCTAAAAGACAAAAATACAGTCATTTTGACTAAAGTATTTTTCAGACCTTTGGTGACCAAATTCAGTTATTTTGACAAAAAAAAGGCTTTTTAGACACTTGGAGACCAAAATAGAGTCATTTTGACCAAAAAAGTTTTTTCAGGCCATTGGAGCCCAAATGGCCAGTTTTAGACAAATCTGGTCTAAAACTGGCTTTTTAACCTCCCTGGCGGTATGATTCTGTCAGGAATTCTGTTCCAAAAGCGGTACAATTCTTTTCATGGAAATTTGGCGTTATGTATTATAGGCCTACAATTCTTAGTAATTACTGACTTAAACCTGACCAAAAGAAGACTCTAGTAGACATCCCGGATGTGATAAATTTGAAATAAAAACAAGTGAATTATAATCGAATCAATAATATTATTTTATTATTTAATATATAATATATATAATAAAATTATATTATTGATTAGATTATAATTCATGCGTTATATATTATATATATATGTGTGTATATATATATATATATATATACATATACATATATATATATGTGTGTATATATATATATATATATATATACATATACATATATATATATATGTGTGTATATAGATATATATATATATGTGTGTGTGTGTATATATATATATATACACACACAACGCATGAATTATAATCGAATCAATAATATAATTTTATATATATATATATATATATGTGTGTGTGTATATAGGTATATATATATATGTACATATATACATATATATATATACATATATACATATATATATATATATGTATATATATATATATATATATATATATATATATATATATATATATATTTGCATATATATATATATATATATATATATATTTGCATATATATAGATATATAGATATATATATGCATATATATATATATATATGCATATATATATATATATATATGCATATATATATATATATATATATATATATATATATATATATATATATATATATAAATATGCATATATATAAATATGCATATATATAATATAAAATGTGTTATGTGTTTTGTGCAATGTTTTTTTTTTTTTTTTGAATTTACCTCCCTAGTTCCGCTCCCATGCAGCATTGCTGCTGCAGGGAACGGAACTAGGAAGTCATCATACCGACAGACGAGAGGCGGAGATCTCGGCTGGCGGTCACAGCAATGAGAGCTCATCGCTGGATCGCCAGGATAAGGTAAGAGAAGCTCCGCTGCGCTGTCTGCACGCTCTGCCCATTGACCCCGAGTGTGACTCGGGGATACCGCTAATAGCAGAAAATTATAGTCATTTGGACTTAATTTTTTTCAGACCTTTGGTGACCAAATGCAGTTATTTTGACTTAAAAAGGCTTTTTATACACTTGGAGACCGAAATAGAGTCATTTTAACTAAAAAATAATTTTCAGGCCATTGGAGCCCAAATGGCCGGTTTTAGACAAATCTTGTCTTAAACCGGCTTTTTAAGGCTCTAAAAGACAAAAATACAGTCATTTTGACTAAATTGTGTTTCAGACCTTTGGTGACCAAATGCCGTTATTTTGACTAACAAAAGGTCTTTAGACACTTGGAGACCAAAATAGAGTCATTTTGACCAAAACATTTTTTTCAGGCCATTGGAGCCCAAATTGCTGGTTTTAAAAAAATCTTGTCTAAAATCGGCTTTTTAGGGCTGTAAAAGACAAAAAATACAGTAATTTTGACTAATTTTTTTTCAGACCTTTGGTGACCAAATGCCCTTATTTTGACTAACAAAAGGTTTTTAGACACTTGGAGACCAAAATAGAGTATTTTTGACCAAAACATTTTTTTCAGGCCATTGGAGCCAAATGTCTAAAATCTTGTCTAAAACCGGCTTTTTAAGGCTCTAAAAGACAAAAATATAGTCATTTTGACGAAATTTTTTTTCTGACCTTTGGTGACCAAATGCAGTTATTTTGACTAAAAAACGATTTTTAGACACTTGGAGACCAAAACAGAGTAATTTTGACTGAAAATTTCATTTCAGGCCATTGGAGCCCAAATGGCCGGTTTTAGACAAATCTTGTCTAAAACCGCCTTTTTAAGGCTCTAAAAGACAAAAATACAGTCATTTTGACTAAAGTATTTTTCAGACCTTTGGTGACCAAATTCAGTTATTTTGACAAAAAAAAGGCTTTTTAGACACTTGGAGACCAAAATAGAGTCATTTTGACCAAAAAAGTTTTTTCAGGCCATTGGAGCCCAAATGGCCAGTTTTAGACAAATCTGGTCTAAAACTGGCTTTTTAACCTCCCTGGCGGTATGATTCTGTCAGGAATTCTGTTCCAAAAGCGGTACAATTCTTTTCATGGAAATTTGGCGTTATGTATTATAGGCCTACAATTCTTAGTAATTACTGACTTAAACCTGACCAAAAGAAGACTCTAGTAGACATCCCGGATGTGATAAATTTGAAATAAAAACAAGTGAATTATAATCGAATCAATAATATTATTTTATTATTTAATATATAATATATATAATAAAATTATATTATTGATTAGATTATAATTCATGCGTTATATATTATATATATATGTGTGTATATATATATATATATATACATATACATATATATATATGTGTGTATATATATATATATATGTATATATACATATACATATATATATATATGTGTGTATATAGATATATATATATATATGTGTGTGTGTGTATATATATATATACACACACACAACGCATGAATTATAATCGAATCAATAATATAATTTTATATATATATATATATATGTGTGTGTGTATATAGGTATATGTATATATGTACATATATATACATATATATATATATACATATATACATATATATATATATATATGTATATATATATATATATATATATATATATTTGCATATATATATATATATATATATATATATATATATATATTTGCATATATATAGATATATAGATATATATATGCATATATATATATATATGCATATATATATATATATATATATATATGCATATATATATATATATATATATATATGCATATATATATATATATATATATATATATATATATATATATATATGCATATATATAAATATGCATATATATAATATAAAATGTGTTATGTGTTTTGTGCAACGTTTTTTTTTTTTTTTTGAATTTACCTCCCTA
>NC_138772.1:244890025-244922525 GCF_965119305.1 Pelophylax lessonae
TAGAGTCATTTTGACCAAAACATTTTTTTCAGGCCATTGGAGCCAAATGTCTAAAATCTTTGTCTAAAACCGGCATTTTAAGGCTCTAACAGACAAAAATATAGTCATTTTGACTAAATTTTTTTTCAGACCTTTGATTACCAAATGCAGTTATTTTGATTAAGGCCTCTTGCACACGATACTCCTGTTTGAGCATCTCCTTTTGGCCTCTTGCACACAATACTCCTGTTTGAGCATCTACTTTTTTCCAGACCTTTTTTCTTGTATGTATTTGCGAGTATTTGAGAGTATTCGCGTGTATTCGAGTGTATTTGCGAGTATTGAGGCTTAAATTACTGACCAAAAATGCAGATTTTTCTATTTTGTTCTTACTGAAGAATACACAGCGCTTGTTTACGCGCCTGTGTGCATAGGCACATTACAACTAATGGGCTATATTTTAGCTCAAAAAGCTGTACTGAGCATTTTTAAGCCGCAAGATGCCCAAACAGGAGTATCGTGTGCAAGAGGCCTAAAAAGGCTTTTTAGACACTTGGAGACCAAAATAGAGTCATTTTGACCCAAACAAATGTTTCAGGCGATTGGTTACCAAATGCAATTATCATGTCCAAAACCGGCTTTTTAAGACTCTAATAGACAAAAATACAATCATTTTGACTAAATTTTTTTTCAGACCTTTGGTGACCAAACGTAGTTATTTTGACTAAAAAGGGCTTTTTAGACACTTGGAGACCAAAATAGAGTCATTTTGACCAAAAACATTTTTTCAGGCAATCGGTTACCAAATGTAGTTTATCTTGTCTAAAAGCGGTGTTTTAAGACTCTAAAAGAGAAAAATACAGGCATCTTGGCTTAAAAAAGTGTTTCAGACCTTTGGTGACCAAATGAAGTTATTTTGACAAAAAAATGCTTTTTAGAGACTTGGAGACCAAAATATAGTCATTTTGACCAAAAACATTTTTTCAGGCCTTTTGTTACGAAATGCAATTATCTTGTCTAAAACCGGCGTTTTAAGACTATAAAAGACAAAAATACAGTAATTTTAGCTAAAAAAGTATTTCAGACCTTTGGTGACCAAATGCAGTTATTTTGACTAAAACAGGCTTTGGAGACCTAAATAGAGTCATTTTGACCAAAAACATTTTTCAGGCCATTGGTTACCAAATGTAGTTTATCTTGTCTAAAAAGCGGTGTTTTCAGACTCTAAAAGTAAAAAATACAGTCATTTTGGCTAAAATAGTTTTTCAGACCTTTGGTGACCAAACGTAGTTATTTTGACTAAGAGGGCTTTTTAGACACTTGGAGACAAAAAATAGAGTAATTTTGACCAAAAACATGTTTTCAGGCCATTGGTTACCAAATGCAGTTATCTTGTCTAAAAGCGGCGTTTTGAGACTCTAAAAGACAAAAATACAGTCATTTTGGCTAAAAAAGTTTTTCAGACCTTCGGTGACCAAAATGCAGTTATTTTGACTAAAAAGGGCTTTTTAGACTCTAAATGCGGCGTTTTGAGACTCTAAAAGACAAAAATACAGGCATCTTGGCTAAAAAAAGTTTTTCAGACCTTTGGTTACCAAATGCAGTTATTTTGACTAAAAAGGCTTTTTAGACACTTGGAGACCAAAATATAGTCATTTTGACCAAAAACATTTTTCAGGCCTTTTGTTACGAAATGCAATTATCTTGTCTAAAACCGGCTTTTTAAGACTCTAAAAGACAAAAATACAGTCATTTTGGCTAAAAAAGCTTTTCAGACCTTTGGTGACCAAACGTAGTTATTTTGACTAAAAAGGGCTTTTTAGAGACTTGGAGACCAAAATAGAGTCATTTTGACCAAAAACATTTTTTCAGGCCATTGGTTACATAATGTAGTTTATCTTGTCTAAAACCAGCGTTCTAAGACTCTAAAAGACAAAAATAGAGTAATTTTAGCTAAAAAAGTATTTTAGACCTTTTGTGACCAAATGCATTTATTTTCACTAAAATAGGCTTTTTAGACACTTGGAGACCAAAAATAGTCATTTTGACCAAAAACATGTTTTCAGGCCATTGGTTACCAAATGCAATTATCTTGTCTAAATGCGGAGTTTTGAGACTCTAAAAGACAAAAATACAGTCATTTTGGCTAAAATAGTTTTTCAGACCTTTGGTGACCAAACCTAGTTATTTTGACTAAAAGGGCTTTTTAGACACTTGGAGACCTAAATAGAGTCATTTTGACCAAAAACATTTTTCAGGCCATTGGTTACCAAATGTAGTTTATCTTGTCTAAAAGCGGTGTTTTAAGACTCTTAAAGACAAATATACAGTCATTTTGGCTAAAAAAGGTTTTCAGACCTTTGGTGACCAAATACAGTTATTTTGACTATAAAAAGGCTTTTTAGACACTTGGGAGACCAAAATAGAGTCATTTTTGACCAAAAACATTTCTTCAGGCCATTGGTTACCAAATGCAGTTATCTTGTCTAAAAGCGGCGTTTTAAGACTCTTAAGACTCTTAAAGACAAAAATACAGTAATTTTGTGTGTGTGTATATATATATATATAACGCATGAATTATAATCGAATCAATAATATAATTTTATATATATATATATATGTGTGTGTGTGTGTGTATATAGGTATATATATATATATATATGTACATATATACATATATATATATATACATATATACATATATATATATATACATATATACATATATATATATATGTATATATATATATATTTGCATATATATAGATATATAGATATATATATGCATATATATATATATATATATATATATATATATATATGCATATATATATATATGCATATATATATATATATATATATATATATATATGCATATATATAAATATGCATATATATATGCATATATATATATATATGCATATATATAATATAAATTGTGTTATGTGTTTTGTGCAACGTTATTTTTTTTTTTTTTTGAATTTCCCTCCCTAGTTTCGCTCCCATGCAGCATTGCTGCTGCAGGGAACGGAACTAAGAAGTCATCATACCGACAGACGAGCGGCGGAGATCTCGGCTGGCGGTCACAGCAATGAGAGCTCATCGCTGGATCACCAGGATAAGGTAAGAGAAGCTCCGCTGCGCTGTCTGCACGCTCTGCCCATTGACCCCGAGTGTGATTTGGGGATACCGCTAATAGCAGAAAATTCCTACCCCGAGTCACGCTCGGGGATACCGCTAAGGCGGTTAAGACACTAAAAGACAAAAATACATTAATTTTGACTAGTTTTTTTCAGATCTTTGGTGACCAAATGCATTTATTGTGACTAAAAAAGGCTTTTTAGACACTTGGAGACCAAAACAGAGTCATTTTGACCGAATTTTTTTTCAGGCAATTGGAGCCAAAATGGCCAGTTATAGACAAATCTTGTCTAAAACCGGCTTTTTAAGGTTCTAAAAGACAAAACTGCAGTCATTTTGACTAATTTTTTTATCAGACCTTTGGTGACCAAATGCAGATATTTTGACTAAAAAAGGCTTTTTAGACACTTGGAGACCAAAATAGAGTCATTTTGACCAAAAAAATCTTTCAGGCCATTTGAGCCCAAATGTCTAAAATCGTGCCTAAAACCCACGTTTTAAGGCTCTAAAAGACAAAAATACAGTCAATTTGACTAAATTTGTTTTTCATACCTTTGGTGACCAAATGCAGTTATTTTGACTAAAAAAGGAAGGCTTTTTTGACACTTGGAGACCAAAATCGAGTCATTTTAACTAAAAAATAATTTTCAGGCCATTGGAGCCCAAATGGCCGGTTTTAGACAAATCTTGTCTTAAACCGGCTTTTTAAGGCTCTAAAAGACAAAAATACAGTCAATTTGACTAAATTTTTTTTCAGATCTTTGGTGACCAAATGCATTTATTGCGACTAAAAAGGCTTTTTAGACACTTGGAGACTAAAATAGAGTCATTTTGACCAAAACATTTTTTTCAGGCCATTGGAGCCAAATGTCTAAAATCTTGTCTAAAACCGGCTTTTTAAGGCTCTAAAAGACAAAAATATAGTCATTTTGACAAAAAAAATTTTCTGACCTTTGGTGACCAAATGCAGTTATTTTGACTAAAAAACGATTTTTAGACACTTGGAGACCAAAACAGAGTAATTTTGACCGAAAATTTCATTTCAGGCCATTGGAGCCAAAATGGCCGGTTTTAGACAAATCTTGTCTAAAACCGCCTTTTTAAGGCTCTAAAAGACAAAAATACAGTCATTTTGACTAAAGTATTTTTCAGACCTTTGGTGACCAAATTCAGTTATTTTGACAAAAAAAGGCTTTTTAGACACTTGGAGACAAAAATAGAGTCATTTTGACCAAAAAAGTTTTTTCAGGCCATTGGAGCCCAAATGGCCAGTTTTAGACAAATCTGGTCTAAAACCGGCTTTTTAACCTCCCTGGCGGTATGATTCTGTCAGGAATTCTGTTCCAAAAGCGGTACATTTCTTTTCATGGAAATTTGGCGTTATGTATTATAGGCCTACAATTCTTAGTAATTACTGACTTAAACCTGACCAAAACAAGACTCTAGTAGACATCCCAGATGTGATAAATTTGAAACACAAACAAGTGAATTATAATCGAATCAATAATATTATTTTATTATTTAATATATAATATATATAATAAAATTATATTATTGATTAGATTATAATTCATGCGTTATATATTATATATATATGTGTGTATATATATATATATATATATACATATACATATATATATGTGTGTATATAGATATATATATATATATGTGTGTGTGTATATATATATATATATAAGGCATGAATTATAATCGAATAAATAATATAATTTTATATATATATATATATATATGTGTGTGTGTGTATATAGGTATATATATATATGTACATATATACATATATATATATATACATATATACATATATATATATATATATATATATATATATATTTGCATATATATATATATATATATGCATATATATATATATATATATGCATATATATATATATATATATATATATATATATATATATATATATATATATATATATATATATATATATATATGCATATATATATATATGCATATATATAAATATGCATATATATATGCATATATATATATGCATATATATAATATAAAATGTGTTATGTGTTTTGTGCAACGTTTTTTTTTTTTTTTTGAATTTCCCTCCCTAGTTCCGCTCCCATGCAGCATTGCTGCTGCAGGGAACGGAACTAGGAAGTCATCATACCGACAGACGAGAGGCGGAGATCTCGGCTGGCGGTCACAGCAATGAGAGCTCATCGCTGGATCGCCAGGATAAGGTAAGAGAAGCTCCGCTGTGCTGTCTGCACGCTCTGCCCATTGACCCCGAGTGTGACTCGGGGATACCGCTAATAGCAGAAAATTATAGTCATTTGGACTTAATTTTTTTCAGACCTTTGGTGACCAAATGCAGTTATTTTGACTTAAAAAGGCTTTTTATACACTTGGAGACCGAAATAGAGTCATTTTAACTAAAAAATAATTTTCAGGCCATTGGAGCCCAAATGGCCGGTTTTAGACAAATCTTGTCTTAAACCGGCTTTTTAAGGCTCTAAAAGACAAAAATACAGTCATTTTGACTAAATTGTGTTTCAGACCTTTGGTGACCAAATGCCGTTATTTTGACTAACAAAAGGTCTTTAGACACTTGGAGACCAAAATAGAGTCATTTTGACCAAAACATTTTTTTCAGGCCATTGGAGCCCAAATTGCCGGTTTTAAACAAATCTTGTCTAAAACCGGCTTTTTAGGGCTGTAAAAGACAAACAATACAGTAATTTTGACTAATTTTTTTTCAGACCTTTGGTGACCAAATGCCGTTATTTTGACTAACAAAAGGTTTTTAGACACTTGGAGACCAAAATAGAGTATTTTTGACCAAAACATTTTTTTCAGGCCATTGGAGCCAAATGTCTAAAATCTTGTCTAAAACCGGCTTTTTAAGGCTCTAAAAGTCAAAAATATAGTCATTTTGACAAAAAAATTTTCTGACCTTTGGTGACCAAATGCAGTTATTTTGACTAAAAAACGATTTTTAGACACTTGGAGACCAAAACAGAGTAATTTTGACCGAAAATTTCATTTCAGGCCATTGGAGCCCAAATGGCCGGTTTTAGACAAATCTTGTCTAAAACCGCCTTTTTAAGGCTCTAAAAGACAAAAATACAGTCATTTTGACTAAAGTATTTTTCAGACCTTTGGTGACCAAATTCAGTTATTTTGACAAAAAAAGGCTTTTTAGACACTTGGAGACAAAAATAGAGTCATTTTGACCAAAAAAGTTTTTTCAGGCCATTGGAGCCCAAATGGCCAGTTTTAGACAAATCTGGTCTAAAACCGGCTTTTTAACCTCCCTGGCGGTATGATTCTGTCAGGAATTCTGTTCCAAAAGCGGTACATTTCTTTTCATGGAAATTTGGCGTTATGTATTATAGGCCTACAATTCTTAGTAATTACTGACTTAAACCTGACCAAAACAAGACTCTAGTAGACATCCCAGATGTGATAAATTTGAAACACAAACAAGTGAATTATAATCGATAATATTATTTTATTATTTAATATATAATATATATAATAAAATAATATTATTGATTAGATTATAATTCATGCGTTATATACATATATATATGTGTGTATATAGATATATATATATATATGTGTGTGTGTATATAGGTATATATATACATATATACATATATATATATATATATATATATATATATATATATATATATATATATATATATATATATATATATACATACATATATACATACATATATATATATATGTGTATATATATATATATATATATATTTGCATATATATATATATATATATTTGCATATATATATATATATAGATATATATATATATATATAGATATAGATATGCATATATATATATATAGATATATATATATATGCATATATATATATATATGCATATATATAAATATGCATATATATATGCATATATATATATATATGCATATATATAATATAAAATGTGTTATGTGTTTTGTGCAACGTTTTTTTTTTTTTTTTTAATTTCCCTCCCTAGTTCCGCTCCCATGCAGCATTGCTGCTTCAGGGAACGGAACTAGGAAGTCATCATACCGACAGACGAGCGGCGGAGATCTCGGCTGGCGGTCACAGCAATGAGAGCTCATCGCTGGATCGCCAGGATAAGGTAAGAGAAGCTCCGCTGCGCTGTCTGCACGCTCTGCCCATTGACCCCGAGTGTGACTCAGGGATACCGCTAATAGCAGAAAATTCCTACCCCGAGTCACGCTCGGGGATACCGATAAGGCGGTTAAGACACTAAAAGACAAAAATACATTAATTTTGACTAGTTTTTTTCAGATCTTTGGTGACCAAATGCATTTATTGTGACTAAAAAAGGCTTTTTAGACACTTGGAGACCAAAACAGAGTCATTTTGACCGAATTTTTTTTCAGGCAATTGGAGCCCAAATGGCCAGTTATAGACAAATCTTGCCTAAAACCGGCTTTTTAAGGCTCTAAAAGACAAAAATGCAGTCATTTTGACTAATTTTTTTATCAGACCTTTGGTGACCAAATGCAGATATTTTGACTAAAAAAGGCTTTTTAGACACTTGGAGACCAAAATAGAGTCATTTTGACCAAAAAAATCTTTCAGGCCATTTGAGCCCAAATGTCTAAAATCGTGCCTAAAACCCGCGTTTTAAGGCTCTAAAAGACAAAAATACAGTCAATTTGACTAAATTTGTTTTTCATACCTTTGGTGACCAAATGCAGTTATTTTGACTAAAAAAGGAAGGCTTTTTAGACACTTGAAGACCAAAATCGAGTCATTTTAACTAAAAAATAATTTTCAGGCCATTGGAGCCCAAATGGCCGGTTTTAGACAAATCTTGTCTTAAACCGGCTTTTTAAGGCTCTAAAAGACAAAAATACAGTCAATTTGACTAAATTTTTTTCAGATCTTTGGTGACCAAATGCATTTATTGCGACTAAAAAGGCTTTTTAGACACTTGGAGACTAAAATAGAGTCATTTTGACCAAAACATTTTTTTCAGGCCATTGGAGCCAAATGTCTAAAATCTTGTCTAAAACCGGCATTTTAAGGCTCTAACAGACAAAAATATAGTCATTTTGACTAAATTTTTTTTCAGACCTTTGATTACCAAATGCAGTTATTTTGATTAAGGCCTCTTGCACACGATACTCCTGTTTGAGCATCTCCTTTTGGCCTCTTGCACACAATACTCCTGTTTGAGCATCTACTTTTTTCCAGACCTTTTTTCTTGTATGTATTTGCGAGTATTTGAGAGTATTCGCGTGTATTCGAGTGTATTTGCGAGTATTGAGGCTTAAATTACTGACCAAAAATGCAGATTTTTCTATTTTGTTCTTACTGAAGAATACACAGCGCTTGTTTACGCGCCTGTGTGCATAGGCACATTACAACTAATGGGCTATATTTTAGCTCAAAAAGCTGTACTGAGCATTTTTAAGCCGCAAGATGCCCAAACAGGAGTATCGTGTGCAAGAGGCCTAAAAAGGCTTTTTAGACACTTGGAGACCAAAATAGAGTCATTTTGACCCAAACAAATGTTTCAGGCGATTGGTTACCAAATGCAATTATCATGTCCAAAACCGGCTTTTTAAGACTCTAATAGACAAAAATACAATCATTTTGACTAAATTTTTTTTCAGACCTTTGGTGACCAAACGTAGTTATTTTGACTAAAAAGGGCTTTTTAGACACTTGGAGACCAAAATAGAGTCATTTTGACCAAAAACATTTTTTCAGGCAATCGGTTACCAAATGTAGTTTATCTTGTCTAAAAGCGGTGTTTTAAGACTCTAAAAGAGAAAAATACAGGCATCTTGGCTTAAAAAAGTGTTTCAGACCTTTGGTGACCAAATGAAGTTATTTTGACAAAAAAATGCTTTTTAGAGACTTGGAGACCAAAATATAGTCATTTTGACCAAAAATTTTTTCAGGCCTTTTGTTACGAAATGCAATTATCTTGTCTAAAACCGGCGTTTTAAGACTATAAAAGACAAAAATACAGTAATTTTAGCTAAAAAAGTATTTCAGACCTTTGGTGACCAAATGCAGTTATTTTGACTAAAACAGGCTTTGGAGACCTAAATAGAGTCATTTTGACCAAAAACATTTTTTCAGGCCATTGGTTACCAAATGTAGTTTATCTTGTCTAAAAAGCGGTGTTTTCAGACTCTAAAAGTAAAAAATACAGTCATTTTGGCTAAAATAGTTTTTCAGACCTTTGGTGACCAAACGTAGTTATTTTGACTAAAAGGGCTTTTTAGACACTTGGAGACCAAAAATAGAGTAATTTTGACCAAAAACATGTTTTCAGGCCATTGGTTACCAAATGCAGTTATCTTGTCTAAAAGCGGCGTTTTGAGACTCTAAAAGACAAAAATACAGTCATTTTGGCTAAAAAAGTTTTTCAGACCTTCGGTGACCAAAATGCAGTTATTTTGACTAAAAAGGGCTTTTTAGACTCTAAATGCGGCGTTTTGAGACTCTAAAAGACAAAAATACAGGCATCTTGGCTAAAAAAAGTTTTTCAGACCTTTGGTTACCAAATGCAGTTATTTTGACTAAAAAGGCTTTTTAGACACTTGGAGACCAAAATATAGTCATTTTGACCAAAAACATTTTTCAGGCCTTTTGTTACGAAATGCAATTATCTTGTCTAAAACCGGCTTTTTAAGACTCTAAAAGACAAAAATACAGTCATTTTGGCTAAAAAAGCTTTTCAGACCTTTGGTGACCAAACGTAGTTATTTTGACTAAAAAGGGCTTTTTAGAGACTTGGAGACCAAAATAGAGTCATTTTGACCAAAAACATTTTTTCAGGCCATTGGTTACATAATGTAGTTTATCTTGTCTAAAACCAGCGTTCTAAGACTCTAAAAGACAAAAATAGAGTAATTTTAGCTAAAAAAGTATTTTAGACCTTTTGTGACCAAATGCATTTATTTTCACTAAAATAGGCTTTTTAGACACTTGGAGACCAAAAATAGTCATTTTGACCAAAAACATGTTTTCAGGCCATTGGTTACCAAATGCAATTATCTTGTCTAAATGCGGAGTTTTGAGACTCTAAAAGACAAAAATACAGTCATTTTGGCTAAAATAGTTTTTCAGACCTTTGGTGACCAAACCTAGTTATTTTGACTAAAAGGGCTTTTTAGACACTTGGAGACCTAACTAGAGTCATTTTGACCAAAAACATTTTTCAGGCCATTGGTTACCAAATGTAGTTTATCTTGTCTAAAAGCGGTGTTTTAAGACTCTTAAAGACAAATATACAGTCATTTTGGCTAAAAAAGGTTTTCAGACCTTTGGTGACCAAATACAGTTATTTTGACTAAAAAAAGGCTTTTTAGACACTTGGGAGACCAAAATAGAGTCATTTTTGACCAAAAACATTTCTTCAGGCCATTGGTTACCAAATGCAGTTATCTTGTCTAAAAGCGGCGTTTTAAGACTCTTAAGACTCTTAAAGACAAAAATACAGTAATTTTGTGTGTGTGTATATATATATATATATATATATATATATATATATATATATATATATATATATATATATAACGCATGAATTATAATCGAATCAATAATATAATTTTATATATATATATATGTGTGTGTGTGTATATAGGTATATATATATATATGTACATATATACATATATATATATACATATATACATATATATATATATATGTATATATATATATATATATATTTGCATATATATAGATATATAGATATATATATGCATATATATATATATATATATATGCATATATATATATATATATATATATGCATATATATATATATATATATATATATATATATATGCATATATATAAATATGCATATATATATGCATATATATATATATATATGCATATATATAATATAAAATGTGTTATGTGTTTTGTGCAACGTTATTTTTTTTTTTTTGAATTTCCCTCCCTAGTTTCGCTCCCATGCAGCATTGCTGCTGCAGGGAACGGAACTAAGAAGTCATCATACCGACAGACGAGCGGCGGAGATCTCGGCTGGCGGTCACAGCAATGAGAGCTCATCGCTGGATCACCAGGATAAGGTAAGAGAAGCTCCGCTGCGCTGTCTGCACGCTCTGCCCATTGACCCCGAGTGTGACTCGGGGATACCGCTAATAGCAGAAAATTCCTACCCCGAGTCACGCTCGGGGATACCGCTAAGGCGGTTAAGACACTAAAAGACAAAAATACATTAATTTTGACTAGTTTTTTTCAGATCTTTGGTGACCAAATGCATTTATTGTGACTAAAAAAGGCTTTTTAGACACTTGGAGACCAAAACAGAGTCATTTTGACCGAATTTTTTTTTAGGCAATTGGAGCCCAAATGGCCAGTTATAGACAAATCTTGTCTAAAACCGGCTTTTTAAGGCTCTAAAAGACAAAAATGCAGTCATTTTGACTAATTTTTTTATCAGACCTTTGGTGACCAAATGCAGATATTTTGACTAAAAAAGGCTTTTTAGACACTTGGAGACCAAAATAGAGTCATTTTGACCAAAAAAATCTTTCAGGCCATTTGAGCCCAAATGTCTAAAATCGTGCCTAAAACCCACGTTTTAAGGCTCTAAAAGACAAAAATACAGTCAATTTGACTAAATTTGTTTTTCATACCTTTGGTGACCAAATGCAGTTATTTTGACTAAAAAAGGAAGACTTTTTTGACACTTGGAGACCAAAATCGAGTCATTTTAACTAAAAAATAATTTTCAGGCCATTGGAGCCCAAATGGCCGGTTTTAGACAAATCTTGTCTTAAACCGGCTTTTTAAGGCTCTAAAAGACAAAAATACAGTCAATTTGACTAAATTTTTTTTCAGATCTTTGGTGACCAAATGCATTTATTGCGACTAAAAAGGCTTTTTAGACACTTGGAGACTAAAATAGAGTCATTTTGACCAAAACATTTTTTTCAGGCCATTGGAGCCAAATGTCTAAAATCTTGTCTAAAACCGGCTTTTTAAGGCTCTAAAAGACAAAAATATAGTCATTTTGACAAAAAAAATTTTCTGACCTTTGGTGACCAAATGCAGTTATTTTGACTAAAAAACGATTTTTAGACACTTGGAGACCAAAACAGAGTAATTTTGACCGAAAATTTCATTTCAGGCCATTGGAGCCCAAATGGCCGGTTTTAGACAAATCTTGTCTAAAACCGCCTTTTTAAGGCTCTAAAAGACAAAAATACAGTCATTTTGACTAAAGTATTTTTCAGACCTTTGGTGACCAAATTCAGTTATTTTGACAAAAAAAGGCTTTTTAGACACTTGGAGACAAAAATAGAGTCATTTTGACCAAAAAAGTTTTTTCAGGCCATTGGAGCCCAAATGGCCAGTTTTAGACAAATCTGGTCTAAAACCGGCTTTTTAACCTCCCTGGCGGTATGATTCTGTCAGGAATTCTGTTCCAAAAGCGGTACATTTCTTTTCATGGAAATTTGGCGTTATGTATTATAGGCCTACAATTCTTAGTAATTACTGACTTAAACCTGACCAAAACAAGACTCTAGTAGACATCCCAGATGTGATAAATTTGAAACACAAACAAGTGAATTATAATCGAATCAATAATATTATTTTATTATTTAATATATAATATATATAATAAAATTATATTATTGATTAGATTATAATTCATGCGTTATATATTATATATATATGTGTGTATATAGATATATATATATATGTGTGTGTGTATATATATATATATATAACGCATGAATTATAATCGAATCAATAATATAATTTTATATATATATATATATATATATATATATATATATATATATATGTGTGTGTGTATATAGGTATATATATATATGTACATATATACATATATATATATATATACATATATATATATATATATATATATATATATATATATATATATATTTGCATATATATATATATATATTTGCATATATATAGATATATAGATATATATATGCATATATATATATATATATATATATATGCATATATATATATATATATATATATATATATATGCATATATATAAATATGCATATATATATGCATATATATATATGCATATATATAATATAAAATGTGTTATGTGTTTTGTGCAACGTTTTTTTTTTTTTTTTTTAATTTCCCTCCCTAGTTCCGCTCCCATGCAGCATTGCTGCTGCAGGGAACGGAACTAGGAAGTCATCATACCGACAGACGAGAGGCGGAGATCTCGGCTGGCGGTCACAGCAATGAGAGCTCATCGCTGGATCGCCAGGATAAGGTAAGAGAAGCTCCGCTGCGCTGTCTGCACGCTCTGCCCATTGACCCCGAGTGTGACTCGGGGATACCGCTAATAGCAGAAAATTATAGTCATTTGGACTTAATTTTTTTCAGACCTTTGGTGACCAAATGCAGTTATTTTGACTTAAAAAGGCTTTTTATACACTTGGAGACCGAAATAGAGTCATTTTAACTAAAAAATAATTTTCAGGCCATTGGAGCCCAAATGGCCGGTTTTAGACAAATCTTGTCTTAAACCGGCTTTTTAAGGCTCTAAAAGACAAAAATACAGTCATTTTGACTAAATTGTGTTTCAGACCTTTGGTGACCAAATGCCGTTATTTTGACTAACAAAAGGTCTTTAGACACTTGGAGACCAAAATAGAGTCATTTTGACCAAAACATTTTTTTCAGGCCATTGGAGCCAAATGTCTAAAATCTTGTCTAAAACCGGCATTTTAAGGCTCTAACAGACAAAAATATAGTCATTTTGACTAAATTTTTTTTCAGACCTTTGATTACCAAATGCAGTTATTTTGATTAAGGCCTCTTGCACACGATACTCCTGTTTGAGCATCTCCTTTTGGCCTCTTGCACACAATACTCCTGTTTGAGCATCTACTTTTTTCCAGACCTTTTTTCTTGTATGTATTTGCGAGTATTTGAGAGTATTCGCGTGTATTCGAGTGTATTTGCGAGTATTGAGGCTTAAATTACTGACCAAAAATGCAGATTTTTCTATTTTGTTCTTACTGAAGAATACACAGCGCTTGTTTACGCGCCTGTGTGCATAGGCACATTACAACTAATGGGCTATATTTTAGCTCAAAAAGCTGTACTGAGCATTTTTAAGCCGCAAGATGCCCAAACAGGAGTATCGTGTGCAAGAGGCCTAAAAAGGCTTTTTAGACACTTGGAGACCAAAATAGAGTCATTTTGACCCAAACAAATGTTTCAGGCGATTGGTTACCAAATGCAATTATCATGTCCAAAACCGGCTTTTTAAGACTCTAATAGACAAAAATACAATCATTTTGACTAAATTTTTTTTCAGACCTTTGGTGACCAAACGTAGTTATTTTGACTAAAAAGGGCTTTTTAGACACTTGGAGACCAAAATAGAGTCATTTTGACCAAAAACATTTTTTCAGGCAATCGGTTACCAAATGTAGTTTATCTTGTCTAAAAGCGGTGTTTTAAGACTCTAAAAGAGAAAAATACAGGCATCTTGGCTTAAAAAAGTGTTTCAGACCTTTGGTGACCAAATGAAGTTATTTTGACAAAAAAATGCTTTTTAGAGACTTGGAGACCAAAATATAGTCATTTTGACCAAAAACATTTTTTCAGGCCTTTTGTTACGAAATGCAATTATCTTGTCTAAAACCGGCGTTTTAAGACTATAAAAGACAAAAATACAGTAATTTTAGGTAAAAAAGTATTTCAGACCTTTGGTGACCAAATGCAGTTATTTTGACTAAAACAGGCTTTGGAGACCTAAATAGAGTCATTTTGACCAAAAACATTTTTCAGGCCATTGGTTACCAAATGTAGTTTATCTTGTCTAAAAAGCGGTGTTTTCAGACTCTAAAAGTAAAAAATACAGTCATTTTGGCTAAAATAGTTTTTCAGACCTTTGGTGACCAAACGTAGTTATTTTGACTAAGAGGGCTTTTTAGACACTTGGAGACAAAAAATAGAGTAATTTTGACCAAAAACATGTTTTCAGGCCATTGGTTACCAAATGCAGTTATCTTGTCTAAAAGCGGCGTTTTGAGACTCTAAAAGACAAAAATACAGTCATTTTGGCTAAAAAAGTTTTTCAGACCTTCGGTGACCAAAATGCAGTTATTTTGACTAAAAAGGGCTTTTTAGACTCTAAATGCGGCGTTTTGAGACTCTAAAAGACAAAAATACAGGCATCTTGGCTAAAAAAAGTTTTTCAGACCTTTGGTTACCAAATGCAGTTATTTTGACTAAAAAGGCTTTTTAGACACTTGGAGACCAAAATATAGTCATTTTGACCAAAAACATTTTTCAGGCCTTTTGTTACGAAATGCAATTATCTTGTCTAAAACCGGCTTTTTAAGACTCTAAAAGACAAAAATACAGTCATTTTGGCTAAAAAAGCTTTTCAGACCTTTGGTGACCAAACGTAGTTATTTTGACTAAAAAGGGCTTTTTAGAGACTTGGAGACCAAAATAGAGTCATTTTGACCAAAAACATTTTTTCAGGCCATTGGTTACATAATGTAGTTTATCTTGTCTAAAACCAGCGTTCTAAGACTCTAAAAGACAAAAATAGAGTAATTTTAGCTAAAAAAGTATTTTAGACCTTTTGTGACCAAATGCATTTATTTTCACTAAAATAGGCTTTTTAGACACTTGGAGACCAAAAATAGTCATTTTGACCAAAAACATGTTTTCAGGCCATTGGTTACCAAATGCAATTATCTTGTCTAAATGCGGAGTTTTGAGACTCTAAAAGACAAAAATACAGTCATTTTGGCTAAAATAGTTTTTCAGACCTTTGGTGACCAAACCTAGTTATTTTGACTAAAAGGGCTTTTTAGACACTTGGAGACCTAAATAGAGTCATTTTGACCAAAAACATTTTTCAGGCCATTGGTTACCAAATGTAGTTTATCTTGTCTAAAAGCGGTGTTTTAAGACTCTTAAAGACAAATATACAGTCATTTTGGCTAAAAAAGGTTTTCAGACCTTTGGTGACCAAATACAGTTATTTTGACTATAAAAAGGCTTTTTAGACACTTGGGAGACCAAAATAGAGTCATTTTTGACCAAAAACATTTCTTCAGGCCATTGGTTACCAAATGCAGTTATCTTGTCTAAAAGCGGCGTTTTAAGACTCTTAAGACTCTTAAAGACAAAAATACAGTAATTTTGTGTGTGTGTATATATATATATATAACGCATGAATTATAATCGAATCAATAATATAATTTTATATATATATATATATGTGTGTGTGTGTGTGTATATAGGTATATATATATATATATATGTACATATATACATATATATATATATACATATATATATATATATACATATATACATATATATATATATGTATATATATATATATATATTTGCATATATATAGATATATAGATATATATATATGCATATATATATATATATATATATATATATATATATATATATGCATATATATATATATGCATATATATATATATATATATATATATGCATATATATAAATATGCATATATATATGCATATATATATATATATATGCATATATATAATATAAATTGTGTTATGTGTTTTGTGCAACGTTATTTTTTTTTTTTTTTGAATTTCCCTCCCTAGTTTCGCTCCCATGCAGCATTGCTGCTGCAGGGAACGGAACTAAGAAGTCATCATACCGACAGACGAGCGGCGGAGATCTCGGCTGGCGGTCACAGCAATGAGAGCTCATCGCTGGATCACCAGGATAAGGTAAGAGAAGCTCCGCTGCGCTGTCTGCACGCTCTGCCCATTGACCCCGAGTGTGATTTGGGGATACCGCTAATAGCAGAAAATTCCTACCCCGAGTCACGCTCGGGGATACCGCTAAGGCGGTTAAGACACTAAAAGACAAAAATACATTAATTTTGACTAGTTTTTTTCAGATCTTTGGTGACCAAATGCATTTATTGTGACTAAAAAAGGCTTTTTAGACACTTGGAGACCAAAACAGAGTCATTTTGACCGAATTTTTTTTCAGGCAATTGGAGCCAAAATGGCCAGTTATAGACAAATCTTGTCTAAAACCGGCTTTTTAAGGCTCTAAAAGACAAAAATGCAGTCATTTTGACTAATTTTTTTATCAGACCTTTGGTGACCAAATGCAGATATTTTGACTAAAAAAGGCTTTTTAGACACTTGGAGACCAAAATAGAGTCATTTTGACCAAAAAAATCTTTCAGGCCATTTGAGCCCAAATGTCTAAAATCGTGCCTAAAACCCACGTTTTAAGGCTCTAAAAGACAAAAATACAGTCAATTTGACTAAATTTGTTTTTCATACCTTTGGTGACCAAATGCAGTTATTTTGACTAAAAAAGGAAGGCTTTTTTGACACTTGGAGACCAAAATCGAGTCATTTTAACTAAAAAATAATTTTCAGGCCATTGGAGCCCAAATGGCCGGTTTTAGACAAATCTTGTCTTAAACCGGCTTTTTAAGGCTCTAAAAGACAAAAATACAGTCAATTTGACTAAATTTTTTTTCAGATCTTTGGTGACCAAATGCATTTATTGCGACTAAAAAGGCTTTTTAGACACTTGGAGACTAAAATAGAGTCATTTTGACCAAAACATTTTTTTCAGGCCATTGGAGCCAAATGTCTAAAATCTTGTCTAAAACCGGCTTTTTAAGGCTCTAAAAGACAAAAATATAGTCATTTTGACAAAAAAAATTTTCTGACCTTTGGTGACCAAATGCAGTTATTTTGACTAAAAAACGATTTTTAGACACTTGGAGACCAAAACAGAGTAATTTTGACCGAAAATTTCATTTCAGGCCATTGGAGCCCAAATGGCCGGTTTTAGACAAATCTTGTCTAAAACCGCCTTTTTAAGGCTCTAAAAGACAAAAATACAGTCATTTTGACTAAAGTATTTTTCAGACCTTTGGTGACCAAATTCAGTTATTTTGACAAAAAAAGGCTTTTTAGACACTTGGAGACAAAAATAGAGTCATTTTGACCAAAAAAGTTTTTTCAGGCCATTGGAGCCCAAATGGCCAGTTTTAGACAAATCTGGTCTAAAACCGGCTTTTTAACCTCCCTGGCGGTATGATTCTGTCAGGAATTCTGTTCCAAAAGCGGTACATTTCTTTTCATGGAAATTTGGCGTTATGTATTATAGGCCTACAATTCTTAGTAATTACTGACTTAAACCTGACCAAAACAAGACTCTAGTAGACATCCCAGATGTGATAAATTTGAAACACAAACAAGTGAATTATAATCGAATCAATAATATTATTTTATTATTTAATATATAATATATATAATAAAATTATATTATTGATTAGATTATAATTCATGCGTTATATATTATATATATATGTGTGTATATATATATATATATATATATACATATACATATATATATGTGTGTATATAGATATATATATATATATGTGTGTGTGTATATATATATATATATATAAGGCATGAATTATAATCGAATAAATAATATAATTTTATATATATATATATATATATGTGTGTGTGTATATAGGTATATATATATATGTACATATATACATATATATATATATACATATATACATATATATATATATATATATATATATATATTTGCATATATATATATATATATATGCATATATATATATATATATATATGCATATATATATATATATATATATATATATATATATATATATATGCATATATATATATATGCATATATATAAATATGCATATATATATGCATATATATATATGCATATATATAATATAAAATGTGTTATGTGTTTTGTGCAACGTTTTTTTTTTTTTTTTGAATTTCCCTCCCTAGTTCCGCTCCCATGCAGCATTGCTGCTGCAGGGAACGGAACTAGGAAGTCATCATACCGACAGACGAGAGGCGGAGATCTCGGCTGGCGGTCACAGCAATGAGAGCTCATCGCTGGATCGCCAGGATAAGGTAAGAGAAGCTCCGCTGTGCTGTCTGCACGCTCTGCCCATTGACCCCGAGTGTGACTCGGGGATACCGCTAATAGCAGAAAATTATAGTCATTTGGACTTAATTTTTTTCAGACCTTTGGTGACCAAATGCAGTTATTTTGACTTAAAAAGGCTTTTTATACACTTGGAGACCGAAATAGAGTCATTTTAACTAAAAAATAATTTTCAGGCCATTGGAGCCCAAATGGCCGGTTTTAGACAAATCTTGTCTTAAACCGGCTTTTTAAGGCTCTAAAAGACAAAAATACAGTCATTTTGACTAAATTGTGTTTCAGACCTTTGGTGACCAAATGCCGTTATTTTGACTAACAAAAGGTCTTTAGACACTTGGAGACCAAAATAGAGTCATTTTGACCAAAACATTTTTTTCAGGCCATTGGAGCCCAAATTGCCGGTTTTAAACAAATCTTGTCTAAAACCGGCTTTTTAGGGCTGTAAAAGACAAACAATACAGTAATTTTGACTAATTTTTTTTCAGACCTTTGGTGACCAAATGCCGTTATTTTGACTAACAAAAGGTTTTTAGACACTTGGAGACCAAAATAGAGTATTTTTGACCAAAACATTTTTTTCAGGCCATTGGAGCCAAATGTCTAAAATCTTGTCTAAAACCGGCTTTTTAAGGCTCTAAAAGTCAAAAATATAGTCATTTTGACAAAAAAAATTTTCTGACCTTTGGTGACCAAATGCAGTTATTTTGACTAAAAAACGATTTTTAGACACTTGGAGACCAAAACAGAGTAATTTTGACCGAAAATTTCATTTCAGGCCATTGGAGCCCAAATGGCCGGTTTTAGACAAATCTTGTCTAAAACCGCCTTTTTAAGGCTCTAAAAGACAAAAATACAGTCATTTTGACTAAAGTATTTTTCAGACCTTTGGTGACCAAATTCAGTTATTTTGACAAAAAAAGGCTTTTTAGACACTTGGAGACAAAAATAGAGTCATTTTGACCAAAAAAGTTTTTTCAGGCCATTGGAGCCCAAATGGCCAGTTTTAGACAAATCTGGTCTAAAACCGGCTTTTTAACCTCCCTGGCGGTATGATTCTGTCAGGAATTCTGTTCCAAAAGCGGTACATTTCTTTTCATGGAAATTTGGCGTTATGTATTATAGGCCTACAATTCTTAGTAATTACTGACTTAAACCTGACCAAAACAAGACTCTAGTAGACATCCCAGATGTGATAAATTTGAAACACAAACAAGTGAATTATAATCGATAATATTATTTTATTATTTAATATATAATATATATAATAAAATAATATTATTGATTAGATTATAATTCATGCGTTATATACATATATATATGTGTGTATATAGATATATATATATATATGTGTGTGTGTATATAGGTATATATATACATATATACATATATATATATATATATATATATATATATATATATATATATATACATACATATATACATACATATATATATATATGTGTATATATATATATATATATATATATATTTGCATATATATATATATATATATTTGCATATATATATATATATAGATATATATATATATATAGATATAGATATGCATATATATATATATAGATATATATATATATGCATATATATATATATATGCATATATATAAATATGCATATATATATGCATATATATATATATATGCATATATATAATATAAAATGTGTTATGTGTTTTGTGCAACGTTTTTTTTTTTTTTTGAATTTCCCTCCCTAGTTCCGCTCCCATGCAGCATTGCTGCTTCAGGGAACGGAACTAGGAAGTCATCATACCGACAGACGAGCGGCGGAGATCTCGGCTGGCGGTCACAGCAATGAGAGCTCATCGCTGGATCGCCAGGATAAGGTAAGAGAAGCTCCGCTGCGCTGTCTGCACGCTCTGCCCATTGACCCCGAGTGTGACTCAGGGATACCGCTAATAGCAGAAAATTCCTACCCCGAGTCACGCTCGGGGATACCGATAAGGCGGTTAAGACACTAAAAGACAAAAATACATTAATTTTGACTAGTTTTTTTCAGATCTTTGGTGACCAAATGCATTTATTGTGACTAAAAAAGGCTTTTTAGACACTTGGAGACCAAAACAGAGTCATTTTGACCGAATTTTTTTTCAGGCAATTGGAGCCCAAATGGCCAGTTATAGACAAATCTTGCCTAAAACCGGCTTTTTAAGGCTCTAAAAGACAAAAATGCAGTCATTTTGACTAATTTTTTTATCAGACCTTTGGTGACCAAATGCAGATATTTTGACTAAAAAAGGCTTTTTAGACACTTGGAGACCAAAATAGAGTCATTTTGACCAAAAAAATCTTTCAGGCCATTTGAGCCCAAATGTCTAAAATCGTGCCTAAAACCCGCGTTTTAAGGCTCTAAAAGACAAAAATACAGTCAATTTGACTAAATTTGTTTTTCATACCTTTGGTGACCAAATGCAGTTATTTTGACTAAAAAAGGAAGGCTTTTTAGACACTTGAAGACCAAAATCGAGTCATTTTAACTAAAAAATAATTTTCAGGCCATTGGAGCCCAAATGGCCGGTTTTAGACAAATCTTGTCTTAAACCGGCTTTTTAAGGCTCTAAAAGACAAAAATACAGTCAATTTGACTAAATTTTTTTCAGATCTTTGGTGACCAAATGCATTTATTGCGACTAAAAAGGCTTTTTAGACACTTGGAGACTAAAATAGAGTCATTTTGACCAAAACATTTTTTTCAGGCCATTGGAGCCAAATGTCTAAAATCTTTGTCTAAAACCGGCATTTTAAGGCTCTAACAGACAAAAATATAGTCATTTTGACTAAATTTTTTTTCAGACCTTTGATTACCAAATGCAGTTATTTTGATTAAGGCCTCTTGCACACGATACTCCTGTTTGAGCATCTCCTTTTGGCCTCTTGCACACAATACTCCTGTTTGAGCATCTACTTTTTTCCAGACCTTTTTTCTTGTATGTATTTGCGAGTATTTGAGAGTATTCGCGTGTATTCGAGTGTATTTGCGAGTATTGAGGCTTAAATTACTGACCAAAAATGCAGATTTTTCTATTTTGTTCTTACTGAAGAATACACAGCGCTTGTTTACGCGCCTGTGTGCATAGGCACATTACAACTAATGGGCTATATTTTAGCTCAAAAAGCTGTACTGAGCATTTTTAAGCCGCAAGATGCCCAAACAGGAGTATCGTGTGCAAGAGGCCTAAAAAGGCTTTTTAGACACTTGGAGACCAAAATAGAGTCATTTTGACCCAAACAAATGTTTCAGGCGATTGGTTACCAAATGCAATTATCATGTCCAAAACCGGCTTTTTAAGACTCTAATAGACAAAAATACAATCATTTTGACTAAATTTTTTTTCAGACCTTTGGTGACCAAACGTAGTTATTTTGACTAAAAAGGGCTTTTTAGACACTTGGAGACCAAAATAGAGTCATTTTGACCAAAAACATTTTTTCAGGCAATCGGTTACCAAATGTAGTTTATCTTGTCTAAAAGCGGTGTTTTAAGACTCTAAAAGAGAAAAATACAGGCATCTTGGCTTAAAAAAGTGTTTCAGACCTTTGGTGACCAAATGAAGTTATTTTGACAAAAAAATGCTTTTTAGAGACTTGGAGACCAAAATATAGTCATTTTGACCAAAAACATTTTTTCAGGCCTTTTGTTACGAAATGCAATTATCTTGTCTAAAACCGGCGTTTTAAGACTATAAAAGACAAAAATACAGTAATTTTAGCTAAAAAAGTATTTCAGACCTTTGGTGACCAAATGCAGTTATTTTGACTAAAACAGGCTTTGGAGACCTAAATAGAGTCATTTTGACCAAAAACATTTTTCAGGCCATTGGTTACCAAATGTAGTTTATCTTGTCTAAAAAGCGGTGTTTTCAGACTCTAAAAGTAAAAAATACAGTCATTTTGGCTAAAATAGTTTTTCAGACCTTTGGTGACCAAACGTAGTTATTTTGACTAAGAGGGCTTTTTAGACACTTGGAGACAAAAAATAGAGTAATTTTGACCAAAAACATGTTTTCAGGCCATTGGTTACCAAATGCAGTTATCTTGTCTAAAAGCGGCGTTTTGAGACTCTAAAAGACAAAAATACAGTCATTTTGGCTAAAAAAGTTTTTCAGACCTTCGGTGACCAAAATGCAGTTATTTTGACTAAAAAGGGCTTTTTAGACTCTAAATGCGGCGTTTTGAGACTCTAAAAGACAAAAATACAGGCATCTTGGCTAAAAAAAGTTTTTCAGACCTTTGGTTACCAAATGCAGTTATTTTGACTAAAAAGGCTTTTTAGACACTTGGAGACCAAAATATAGTCATTTTGACCAAAAACATTTTTCAGGCCTTTTGTTACGAAATGCAATTATCTTGTCTAAAACCGGCTTTTTAAGACTCTAAAAGACAAAAATACAGTCATTTTGGCTAAAAAAGCTTTTCAGACCTTTGGTGACCAAACGTAGTTATTTTGACTAAAAAGGGCTTTTTAGAGACTTGGAGACCAAAATAGAGTCATTTTGACCAAAAACATTTTTTCAGGCCATTGGTTACATAATGTAGTTTATCTTGTCTAAAACCAGCGTTCTAAGACTCTAAAAGACAAAAATAGAGTAATTTTAGCTAAAAAAGTATTTTAGACCTTTTGTGACCAAATGCATTTATTTTCACTAAAATAGGCTTTTTAGACACTTGGAGACCAAAAATAGTCATTTTGACCAAAAACATGTTTTCAGGCCATTGGTTACCAAATGCAATTATCTTGTCTAAATGCGGAGTTTTGAGACTCTAAAAGACAAAAATACAGTCATTTTGGCTAAAATAGTTTTTCAGACCTTTGGTGACCAAACCTAGTTATTTTGACTAAAAGGGCTTTTTAGACACTTGGAGACCTAAATAGAGTCATTTTGACCAAAAACATTTTTCAGGCCATTGGTTACCAAATGTAGTTTATCTTGTCTAAAAGCGGTGTTTTAAGACTCTTAAAGACAAATATACAGTCATTTTGGCTAAAAAAGGTTTTCAGACCTTTGGTGACCAAATACAGTTATTTTGACTATAAAAAGGCTTTTTAGACACTTGGGAGACCAAAATAGAGTCATTTTTGACCAAAAACATTTCTTCAGGCCATTGGTTACCAAATGCAGTTATCTTGTCTAAAAGCGGCGTTTTAAGACTCTTAAGACTCTTAAAGACAAAAATACAGTAATTTTGTGTGTGTGTATATATATATATATAACGCATGAATTATAATCGAATCAATAATATAATTTTATATATATATATATATGTGTGTGTGTGTGTATATAGGTATATATATATATATATATGTACATATATACATATATATATATATACATATATACATATATATATATATACATATATACATATATATATATATGTATATATATATATATTTGCATATATATAGATATATAGATATATATATGCATATATATATATATATATATATATATATATATATATATATGCATATATATATATATGCATATATATATATATATATATATATATATATGCATATATATAAATATGCATATATATATGCATATATATATATATATGCATATATATAATATAAATTGTGTTATGTGTTTTGTGCAACGTTATTTTTTTTTTTTTTTGAATTTCCCTCCCTAGTTTCGCTCCCATGCAGCATTGCTGCTGCAGGGAACGGAACTAAGAAGTCATCATACCGACAGACGAGCGGCGGAGATCTCGGCTGGCGGTCACAGCAATGAGAGCTCATCGCTGGATCACCAGGATAAGGTAAGAGAAGCTCCGCTGCGCTGTCTGCACGCTCTGCCCATTGACCCCGAGTGTGATTTGGGGATACCGCTAATAGCAGAAAATTCCTACCCCGAGTCACGCTCGGGGATACCGCTAAGGCGGTTAAGACACTAAAAGACAAAAATACATTAATTTTGACTAGTTTTTTTCAGATCTTTGGTGACCAAATGCATTTATTGTGACTAAAAAAGGCTTTTTAGACACTTGGAGACCAAAACAGAGTCATTTTGACCGAATTTTTTTTCAGGCAATTGGAGCCAAAATGGCCAGTTATAGACAAATCTTGTCTAAAACCGGCTTTTTAAGGTTCTAAAAGACAAAAATGCAGTCATTTTGACTAATTTTTTTATCAGACCTTTGGTGACCAAATGCAGATATTTTGACTAAAAAAGGCTTTTTAGACACTTGGAGACCAAAATAGAGTCATTTTGACCAAAAAAATCTTTCAGGCCATTTGAGCCCAAATGTCTAAAATCGTGCCTAAAACCCACGTTTTAAGGCTCTAAAAGACAAAAATACAGTCAATTTGACTAAATTTGTTTTTCATACCTTTGGTGACCAAATGCAGTTATTTTGACTAAAAAAGGAAGGCTTTTTTGACACTTGGAGACCAAAATCGAGTCATTTTAACTAAAAAATAATTTTCAGGCCATTGGAGCCCAAATGGCCGGTTTTAGACAAATCTTGTCTTAAACCGGCTTTTTAAGGCTCTAAAAGACAAAAATACAGTCAATTTGACTAAATTTTTTTTCAGATCTTTGGTGACCAAATGCATTTATTGCGACTAAAAAGGCTTTTTAGACACTTGGAGACTAAAATAGAGTCATTTTGACCAAAACATTTTTTTCAGGCCATTGGAGCCAAATGTCTAAAATCTTGTCTAAAACCGGCTTTTTAAGGCTCTAAAAGACAAAAATATAGTCATTTTGACAAAAAAATTTTCTGACCTTTGGTGACCAAATGCAGTTATTTTGACTAAAAAACGATTTTTAGACACTTGGAGACCAAAACAGAGTAATTTTGACCGAAAATTTCATTTCAGGCCATTGGAGCCAAAATGGCCGGTTTTAGACAAATCTTGTCTAAAACCGCCTTTTTAAGGCTCTAAAAGACAAAAATACAGTCATTTTGACTAAAGTATTTTTCAGACCTTTGGTGACCAAATTCAGTTATTTTGACAAAAAAAGGCTTTTTAGACACTTGGAGACAAAAATAGAGTCATTTTGACCAAAAAAGTTTTTTCAGGCCATTGGAGCCCAAATGGCCAGTTTTAGACAAATCTGGTCTAAAACCGGCTTTTTAACCTCCCTGGCGGTATGATTCTGTCAGGAATTCTGTTCCAAAAGCGGTACATTTCTTTTCATGGAAATTTGGCGTTATGTATTATAGGCCTACAATTCTTAGTAATTACTGACTTAAACCTGACCAAAACAAGACTCTAGTAGACATCCCAGATGTGATAAATTTGAAACACAAACAAGTGAATTATAATCGAATCAATAATATTATTTTATTATTTAATATATAATATATATAATAAAATTATATTATTGATTAGATTATAATTCATGCGTTATATATTATATATATATGTGTGTATATATATATATATATATACATATACATATATATATGTGTGTATATAGATATATATATATATATGTGTGTGTGTATATATATATATATATAAGGCATGAATTATAATCGAATAAATAATATAATTTTATATATATATATATATATATATGTGTGTGTGTATATAGGTATATATATATATGTACATATATACATATATATATATATACATATATATATATATATATATATATATATATATATATATATATTTGCATATATATATATATATATGCATATATATATATATATATATGCATATATATATATATATATATATATATATATATATATATATATATATATATATATATATGCATATATATATATATGCATATATATAAATATGCATATATATATGCATATATATATATGCATATATATAATATAAAATGTGTTATGTGTTTTGTGCAACGTTTTTTTTTTTTTTTTGAATTTCCCTCCCTAGTTCCGCTCCCATGCAGCATTGCTGCTGCAGGGAACGGAACTAGGAAGTCATCATACCGACAGACGAGAGGCGGAGATCTCGGCTGGCGGTCACAGCAATGAGAGCTCATCGCTGGATCGCCAGGATAAGGTAAGAGAAGCTCCGCTGTGCTGTCTGCACGCTCTGCCCATTGACCCCGAGTGTGACTCGGGGATACCGCTAATAGCAGAAAATTATAGTCATTTGGACTTAATTTTTTTCAGACCTTTGGTGACCAAATGCAGTTATTTTGACTTAAAAAGGCTTTTTATACACTTGGAGACCGAAATAGAGTCATTTTAACTAAAAAATAATTTTCAGGCCATTGGAGCCCAAATGGCCGGTTTTAGACAAATCTTGTCTTAAACCGGCTTTTTAAGGCTCTAAAAGACAAAAATACAGTCATTTTGACTAAATTGTGTTTCAGACCTTTGGTGACCAAATGCCGTTATTTTGACTAACAAAAGGTCTTTAGACACTTGGAGACCAAAATAGAGTCATTTTGACCAAAACATTTTTTTCAGGCCATTGGAGCCCAAATTGCCGGTTTTAAACAAATCTTGTCTAAAACCGGCTTTTTAGGGCTGTAAAAGACAAACAATACAGTAATTTTGACTAATTTTTTTTCAGACCTTTGGTGACCAAATGCCGTTATTTTGACTAACAAAAGGTTTTTAGACACTTGGAGACCAAAATAGAGTATTTTTGACCAAAACATTTTTTTCAGGCCATTGGAGCCAAATGTCTAAAATCTTGTCTAAAACCGGCTTTTTACGGCTCTAAAAGTCAAAAATATAGTCATTTTGACAAAAAAAATTTTCTGACCTTTGGTGACCAAATGCAGTTATTTTGACTAAAAAACGATTTTTAGACACTTGGAGACCAAAACAGAGTAATTTTGACCGAAAATTTCATTTCAGGCCATTGGAGCCCAAATGGCCGGTTTTAGACAAATCTTGTCTAAAACCGCCTTTTTAAGGCTCTAAAAGACAAAAATACAGTCATTTTGACTAAAGTATTTTTCAGACCTTTGGTGACCAAATTCAGTTATTTTGACAAAAAAAGGCTTTTTAGACACTTGGAGACAAAAATAGAGTCATTTTGACCAAAAAAGTTTTTTCAGGCCATTGGAGCCCAAATGGCCAGTTTTAGACAAATCTGGTCTAAAACCGGCTTTTTAACCTCCCTGGCGGTATGATTCTGTCAGGAATTCTGTTCCAAAAGCGGTACATTTCTTTTCATGGAAATTTGGCGTTATGTATTATAGGCCTACAATTCTTAGTAATTACTGACTTAAACCTGACCAAAACAAGACTCTAGTAGACATCCCAGATGTGATAAATTTGAAACACAAACAAGTGAATTATAATCGATAATATTATTTTATTATTTAATATATAATATATATAATAAAATAATATTATTGATTAGATTATAATTCATGCGTTATATACATATATATATGTGTGTATATAGATATATATATATATATGTGTGTGTGTATATAGGTATATATATACATATATACATATATATATATATATATATATATATATATATATATACATACATATATACATACATATATATATATATGTGTATATATATATATATATATATATTTGCATATATATATATATATATATTTGCATATATATATATATATAGATATATATATATATATATAGATATAGATATGCATATATATATATATAGATATATATATATATGCATATATATATATATATGCATATATATAAATATGCATATATATATGCATATATATATATATATGCATATATATAATATAAAATGTGTTATGTGTTTTGTGCAACGTTTTTTTTTTTTTTTTAATTTCCCTCCCTAGTTCCGCTCCCATGCAGCATTGCTGCTTCAGGGAACGGAACTAGGAAGTCATCATACCGACAGACGAGCGGCGGAGATCTCGGCTGGCGGTCACAGCAATGAGAGCTCATCGCTGGATCGCCAGGATAAGGTAAGAGAAGCTCCGCTGCGCTGTCTGCACGCTCTGCCCATTGACCCCGAGTGTGACTCAGGGATACCGCTAATAGCAGAAAATTCCTACCCCGAGTCACGCTCGGGGATACCGATAAGGCGGTTAAGACACTAAAAGACAAAAATACATTAATTTTGACTAGTTTTTTTCAGATCTTTGGTGACCAAATGCATTTATTGTGACTAAAAAAGGCTTTTTAGACACTTGGAGACCAAAACAGAGTCATTTTGACCGAATTTTTTTTCAGGCAATTGGAGCCCAAATGGCCAGTTATAGACAAATCTTGCCTAAAACCGGCTTTTTAAGGCTCTAAAAGACAAAAATGCAGTCATTTTGACTAATTTTTTTATCAGACCTTTGGTGACCAAATGCAGATATTTTGACTAAAAAAGGCTTTTTAGACACTTGGAGACCAAAATAGAGTCATTTTGACCAAAAAAATCTTTCAGGCCATTTGAGCCCAAATGTCTAAAATCGTGCCTAAAACCCGCGTTTTAAGGCTCTAAAAGACAAAAATACAGTCAATTTGACTAAATTTGTTTTTCATACCTTTGGTGACCAAATGCAGTTATTTTGACTAAAAAAGGAAGGCTTTTTAGACACTTGAAGACCAAAATCGAGTCATTTTAACTAAAAAATAATTTTCAGGCCATTGGAGCCCAAATGGCCGGTTTTAGACAAATCTTGTCTTAAACCGGCTTTTTAAGGCTCTAAAAGACAAAAATACAGTCAATTTGACTAAATTTTTTTCAGATCTTTGGTGACCAAATGCATTTATTGCGACTAAAAAGGCTTTTTAGACACTTGGAGACTAAAATAGAGTCATTTTGACCAAAACATTTTTTTCAGGCCATTGGAGCCAAATGTCTAAAATCTTGTCTAAAACCGGCATTTTAAGGCTCTAACAGACAAAAATATAGTCATTTTGACTAAATTTTTTTTCAGACCTTTGATTACCAAATGCAGTTATTTTGATTAAGGCCTCTTGCACACGATACTCCTGTTTGAGCATCTCCTTTTGGCCTCTTGCACACAATACTCCTGTTTGAGCATCTACTTTTTTCCAGACCTTTTTTCTTGTATGTATTTGCGAGTATTTGAGAGTATTCGCGTGTATTCGAGTGTATTTGCGAGTATTGAGGCTTAAATTACTGACCAAAAATGCAGATTTTTCTATTTTGTTCTTACTGAAGAATACACAGCGCTTGTTTACGCGCCTGTGTGCATAGGCACATTACAACTAATGGGCTATATTTTAGCTCAAAAAGCTGTACTGAGCATTTTTAAGCCGCAAGATGCCCAAACAGGAGTATCGTGTGCAAGAGGCCTAAAAAGGCTTTTTAGACACTTGGAGACCAAAATAGAGTCATTTTGACCCAAACAAATGTTTCAGGCGATTGGTTACCAAATGCAATTATCATGTCCAAAACCGGCTTTTTAAGACTCTAATAGACAAAAATACAATCATTTTGACTAAATTTTTTTTCAGACCTTTGGTGACCAAACGTAGTTATTTTGACTAAAAAGGGCTTTTTAGACACTTGGAGACCAAAATAGAGTCATTTTGACCAAAAACATTTTTTCAGGCAATCGGTTACCAAATGTAGTTTATCTTGTCTAAAAGCGGTGTTTTAAGACTCTAAAAGAGAAAAATACAGGCATCTTGGCTTAAAAAAGTGTTTCAGACCTTTGGTGACCAAATGAAGTTATTTTGACAAAAAAATGCTTTTTAGAGACTTGGAGACCAAAATATAGTCATTTTGACCAAAATTTTTTTCAGGCCTTTTGTTACGAAATGCAATTATCTTGTCTAAAACCGGCGTTTTAAGACTATAAAAGACAAAAATACAGTAATTTTAGCTAAAAAAGTATTTCAGACCTTTGGTGACCAAATGCAGTTATTTTGACTAAAACAGGCTTTGGAGACCTAAATAGAGTCATTTTGACCAAAAACATTTTTTCAGGCCATTGGTTACCAAATGTAGTTTATCTTGTCTAAAAAGCGGTGTTTTCAGACTCTAAAAGTAAAAAATACAGTCATTTTGGCTAAAATAGTTTTTCAGACCTTTGGTGACCAAACGTAGTTATTTTGACTAAAAGGGCTTTTTAGACACTTGGAGACCAAAAATAGAGTAATTTTGACCAAAAACATGTTTTCAGGCCATTGGTTACCAAATGCAGTTATCTTGTCTAAAAGCGGCGTTTTGAGACTCTAAAAGACAAAAATACAGTCATTTTGGCTAAAAAAGTTTTTCAGACCTTCGGTGACCAAAATGCAGTTATTTTGACTAAAAAGGGCTTTTTAGACTCTAAATGCGGCGTTTTGAGACTCTAAAAGACAAAAATACAGGCATCTTGGCTAAAAAAAGTTTTTCAGACCTTTGGTTACCAAATGCAGTTATTTTGACTAAAAAGGCTTTTTAGACACTTGGAGACCAAAATATAGTCATTTTGACCAAAAACATTTTTCAGGCCTTTTGTTACGAAATGCAATTATCTTGTCTAAAACCGGCTTTTTAAGACTCTAAAAGACAAAAATACAGTCATTTTGGCTAAAAAAGCTTTTCAGACCTTTGGTGACCAAACGTAGTTATTTTGACTAAAAAGGGCTTTTTAGAGACTTGGAGACCAAAATAGAGTCATTTTGACCAAAAACATTTTTTCAGGCCATTGGTTACATAATGTAGTTTATCTTGTCTAAAACCAGCGTTCTAAGACTCTAAAAGACAAAAATAGAGTAATTTTAGCTAAAAAAGTATTTTAGACCTTTTGTGACCAAATGCATTTATTTTCACTAAAATAGGCTTTTTAGACACTTGGAGACCAAAAATAGTCATTTTGACCAAAAACATGTTTTCAGGCCATTGGTTACCAAATGCAATTATCTTGTCTAAATGCGGAGTTTTGAGACTCTAAAAGACAAAAATACAGTCATTTTGGCTAAAATAGTTTTTCAGACCTTTGGTGACCAAACCTAGTTATTTTGACTAAAAGGGCTTTTTAGACACTTGGAGACCTAACTAGAGTCATTTTGACCAAAAACATTTTTCAGGCCATTGGTTACCAAATGTAGTTTATCTTGTCTAAAAGCGGTGTTTTAAGACTCTTAAAGACAAATATACAGTCATTTTGGCTAAAAAAGGTTTTCAGACCTTTGGTGACCAAATACAGTTATTTTGACTAAAAAAAGGCTTTTTAGACACTTGGGAGACCAAAATAGAGTCATTTTTGACCAAAAACATTTCTTCAGGCCATTGGTTACCAAATGCAGTTATCTTGTCTAAAAGCGGCGTTTTAAGACTCTTAAGACTCTTAAAGACAAAAATACAGTAATTTTGTGTGTGTGTATATATATATATATATATATATATATATATATATATATATATATA